>NW_021770976.1:55745-58211 GCF_005508785.2 Acyrthosiphon pisum | reverse complement strand
TTAGGATAGTCGAGTATATAAATTGGATTTCTCGTGTTTTCATTATTTTCAGTATTTTTTTACATTCACCGTTACAATGGTCATTCATAAAATGCTCGATATTTCTAGTTATTTTATTCAATGTTTTAAAATCGTATCGTTCATTTAATCTTTTGTTGGCCTTCAATATGTGTCGGTTAAAACATACTGACTGCATCTTTGTGATTTTTTAAGCATGTTCACCCCATTTTTATGCTTAAATTATGCATATATTCAAATTTTAATTTTTGGAATTTTTAAGTGTTATTCAAGACGATAATTTCGAGTACTTAGATTTTTCACAACATTTAAGGAGTATCCTGTGGCGATACTAACTTTTGTTTTTTAAATGACAACCTATATGTTTTAAAGCAAAATGGGATTCAGATAATTTTTCTGAAAATGTTGATGTATCGTAATCGAAATTTGAACGAAAACTTCCTTAGTTATTCTTCTTCAAATACTTCAAATACTTCAAAGAGCGGGTAAAGTACAGTAATTTCAGATATGGGCGTTTAGATAAAAGATAATTGCCAATAATTGCGATAAACCACAGACCAAGATATAATATTGTTCTATGATAAAATCGACTGAAAAACCCAGTGATTTAAACGCCATCTAGTAGCATTAATTTGGAAATATTATTAGTCCTCTTTCTATTTTTTTTCTAAGTCAAGCAGTGAGTGTACATAAACAATGGTGTAGTAGTAGCATGATAAATTAATTTGTCATGAGTAGTAGTACAGATAGACTAGTCTATGACATAATCATAATATATGCGCGTTCATACCTGTATTGTATAAATTATGCTATTTGTTTTTAAATGGTTTTGTTATATTATAGTCATGGAGGGACCTGAAAACAAAAGTGTCTAAAGTGTGCAAATCTGTGAATTTTGGCGAATTTTTTTGCAAATTTGGTCAGCCCCCCCACTTTGTCCGATCCGTTCCAAACCACCGCCAATATTTAGCAAATTAATTGCAAATAATTGCAAATCTGTTTTTACAATTTGCAAATTGAAATTGGAATTTTGGCGAATTTTTTTGCAAATTCGGTCAGCCCCCCCACTTTGTCCGATCCGTTCCAAACCACCGCCAATATTTAGCAAATTAATTGCAAATAATTGCAAATCTGTTTTTACAATTTGCAAATTGAAATTGGAATTTTGGCGAATTTTTTTGCAAATTCGGTCAGCCCCCCCACTTTGTCCGATCCGTTCCAAACCACCGCCAATATTTAGCAAATTAATTGCAAATAATTGCAAATCTGTTTTTACAATTTGCAAATTGAAATTGGAATTTTGGCGAATTTTTTTGCAAATTTGGTCAGCCCCCCACTTTGTCCGATCCGTTCCAAACAACCGCCAATATTTAGCAAATTAATTGCAAATAATTGCAAATCTGTTTTTACAATTTGCAAATCGAAATTGGAATTTTGGCGAATTTTTTTGCAAATTTGGTCAGCCCCCCCACTTTGTCCGATCCGTTCCAAACCACCGCCAATATTTAGCAAATTAATTGCAAATAATTGCAAATCTGTTTTTACAATTTGCAAATTGAAATTGGAATTTTGGCGAATTTTTTTGCAAATTTGGTCAGCCCCCCCACTTTGTCCGATCCGTTCCAAACCAATGCCAATATTTAGCAAATTAATTGCAAATAATTGCAAATCTGTTTTTACAATTTGCAAATCGAAATTGGAATTTTGGCGAATTTTTTTGCAAATTTTGTCAGCCCCCCCACTTTGTCCGATCCGTTCCAAACCACCGCCAATATTTAGCAAATTAATTGCAAATAATTGCAAATCTGTTTTTACAATTTGCAAATCGAAATTGGAATTTTGGCGAATTTTTTTGCAAATTTTGTCAGCCCCCCCAATTCATTCGATCGACTCCAAACCACCGCCAATATTTAGCAAATTAATTGCAAATAATTGCAAATCTGTTTTTACAATTTGCAAATCGAAATTGGAAATTTTGGCGAATTTTTTTGCAAAATTTGTCAGCCCCCCCACTTTGTCCGATCCGTTCCAAACCAACGCCAATATTTAGCAAATTAATTGCAAATAATTGCAAATCTGTTTTTATAATTTGCAAATCGAAATTGGAATTTTGGCGAATTTTTTTGCAAAATTTGTCAGCCATACCAATTCATTCGATCGACTCCAAACCGGTATCAATATTTTGCATACTAAGTACTAAGTACTAAGTTTTTAAAAATATTTGCAACAATTTGCAGCCTCAAAAATAAATTTTAACTAATTTAACTACATTTTTACTGTTTTTATAATATTTTATATACTATAAAAATCATAAAATATACACGGAATATTTTTTTTTTACTCACATTATCATGTTTAAATGTTGATAACTTTTAATATTATTTCAACAAAAAATAACAATATATTAATTATAATTCAAAATGTATTTTCTTATGCATAAGTCCATGG
>NW_021770976.1:51744-54944 GCF_005508785.2 Acyrthosiphon pisum | reverse complement strand
GGTTTCACAAATAATAAGTGTGCTACTTTGTATAGAACCTACTGTAGGTATATAATGTATAAATAGTAAAAAAAAATATTATGAATTATTTTTGAGTTATTTTCTCAAAGATTATAATAAAAAATGATTAGTAATAAATACAATTGATGAAAAATTTTCTTCCGGTATAACCAGAATATCGTATAACCGATACTTTTACCGAAAATAACCAATACGGTAACTAGTAAACTTTTCACTCACATTATTCCTTGTATAATAGGTATAGGGAAGTATGTGTTTATTATCTATGGTTAACACCTCAAAGTGGGCCAACCGCATAACATGTATTTTAAAATCATGCTATCCTTTATAAGGCATATGTACGTCGGTGGGTTTCTCACTCACACGACATAATATAATAATAAATTATTAAATATTGTATCTGTTTATTGTGTTTTACTTAAGTTAACATCAAATATTCAAATATATATATTATTATATCTCTTGTATTATTATAACTGTAATTATTATTATCAGCTTAATTAAGTTCATCGAATGGTACGCTACGTACTTAAATGTACAAGTATAATGTTGTATATTGTAATTTGTAAGAGTAAATCAGCGTTATTAATATAAATTATAATTTAATTTTAATTTTAATTATAACAAATATTGATTGTTTATCAAATAAAGATTTTTAATAATTTTTTTTTATTACAATATTTGATAAAAAATCTATTTAATAAAAAAAATCTAAATAAAAAATCTGTAATAAGAAAATCCAAAATCTATAAAAAAATATATATATTTGATAAAATAACTTTTTGGTAAAAATCCGTACTTTATAAAAAATGGAAATGGACTTAAAATCTATTTGATGAACAATGCATAAATTAATAAATCTAGTTAAAAAAATTTGTATTTGTTAAAAAATATTAATAAAAAAATGTTTAAAACTTTACTAAATTAAAAATCGGTTTGATGAAAAATCAATAAACGTTGTTGGAAAGATCCCGCCATTTGTTGGAACTTTATTTATTTTTTTACGAATTTTTGAAAAAGTGCCTTTTGGCAAACATTTTTTAAAACTTCTCAAATCCATACAAAACTGTTGTAAACAGTTTGTTAGATGTTGTTGAAAAGGTCCTGCCATTTGTTGGAACTTTATTTATTTTTTACGAATTTTTAAAAAGGGCCACACGGTGTTAACTTCAAGTTAATTATATACTGATTTTAAAATTAAGTTACAGGAAAATCGATATCCTTGGTTTAAATATGTAATTTTGTCCAAATTTGAAATGTCTGTAAAAAATAAATGTGTTTATATATTTTTAAGATTTTTTGGTTACAGAATGAATTATTTATGAGAATTTTTGTTTTAAATATTCAACCCTTAATTATAAAAACTGAACATTTTACAATTCTTTAATTACAACGGTTGATAATTTTTGAAATTTTGATACATTTTGTCAAAATTTAAACTTTAATTTCTTATAAAAAAAAATTCGTGCCTATGTATTTTCAATATTTTTCAACTGCTATCGTAATATATCAGGAGCCTAGTATTATTTTTTTACACTTTTTGGCTCAACAGATAAAACTTTATTGATAGTTATAGAAAAAAAAACTAAAAAATTTGAAACTGAGAATGTCCATAAACAGCTCAAAAAGAGTCAAAATATTTTCAAAATTTATCGTATATAAAAATGCTAATGTTAAAATTCAGTGAAATTTTCAAGTATCTACAGTCATTCCTTTTTTTATTACAACAAAATAAGAAAATCGTTACATGAGAAATCGAGTGAATATCAAGTGTTGTAAAAATATAAATTTCAAACGTTCATAAATCATAAACATTTAATTTGACTTGCTTTTAGACATTTTTTTTTTGAAATTTTTTGAAATTTGTATTACATTTTCAAATCTTAGATTTAAAAAGAAAATTTTTCACGAGTTTCTAACTCAAAATAATTTGAAAATTTTAGTAATTTTTACGTATTTTGTCAATATTTGAACTTTAGATGCTTATAAAAAAAAATTGTGACTATGGATTTTTAAATTTTTTCATCTGCCTTTGATACAATATAATAGGAAACTTCTATTAAATTTTCAAGATTTTTTAACCAACAAATACAATTTTATTGATATTTATAGAAAAAAAACAAAAAAAATGGAAAATGAAAATGTCCGTAAAAAGCTCAAAATAAGTCAAAATATTTGAAAAATGATATGGTGTATAGAAAATGTTAATATAAACATTCAGTCAATATTTTATGAACCTACGATCATTTGTTGTAGAGTTGTACCAAAAACCAAAATCGATTTTCTCGAAAATAGATTTTGCGTAAAAATTCCTGTTTTTCCTTAATTTTTATGTTGTGTTTCCCGGCGCTTATGAAAACTATTGGAAATTTTGGCCGTGTCGCACTTTTTCTAAAATTCGTAAAAGATAAATGGAGTTCCAACAAATGGTGGGACTTTTCCAACAATGTCCAACAAACTGTCTTTAATCTTATTTCTATTATTATTTGATACCAGATCCCTTTTAGTAAAACTTATAGTGGGATCAGGAAAACAATAATACATTTTTAATATTAGCTTTTGTAAAAATATCAGTTAATGTAAATATTATGTATCTGTTTTAATTGGTTTATAATATTCATAATATACATAAGTACAAATAAGAAAATACATTAAAAAAAAATGAAAAATAACATGTAAACTTATTTGATATTTCTATATTCAAACAATATTAACATCAATTGATGAGGTAACAATTGAATAAAATTACATACCTACCTATATTACTTTTGTGAACATTTATAGATAATAATAATATAAAAAAACTTTTTGAAATAAGAATATTTTGTAAAAATAATTGTTTTTTAATTTATGATAAATACCTATGTATAACAATAATTTTAATTAATTTTGTTAGAAAAACATGTCTTAAATTTGTCAAAATCAGGCGCGTAGCCAGGGGGGGGGTGTTACAGGTGTAATAACACCCCCCCTCAGCCGTGGTATACTTAATATTTTTTTATCAAGATAAAGATGCATCATTACGCAGAATAGAATAATCATAAGCATAAGCACGAATCGTAAATCGTGATTTACACTTATTTATAAAAATGAAGTATATTAGTTTATATTACGATAACAATAATGTAAAGCACTAAAGCCGGGATCCGGGCCGATCCGGCATTAATTAGGTACTATTT
>NW_021770976.1:47451-50841 GCF_005508785.2 Acyrthosiphon pisum | reverse complement strand
GGATCTTGGAAAATAAAATCACACCAAATAGTTTGTACATATCGGTATATCAAAACCGCCATGGAATGGAAAAATCACCTTTTTGACTTGTGTGGCATTGCAACATTAAGTCAAACCTCAAGTTTTGACATAACATGTGATACATCAAGTTCATCTTCAACAGAATTCAATAAAAATAAGACCGTTTTTTTTTTTACTATTCCCTATCAGCTATTTTCTAGTATAATGCCATGTACTACACGGTACAAAAAAAAAGGCAGTTCAAGATCTTATAATATATTGAAGCCATATGCCTGGGCAGACGTTATAAACGATGCTTTTATAAAAAAACATAAGTTACCTTGTAACTTTCTATATAAAAGAGCAAAAGTTAGTATTGATACTAATAATACAAAACACTATATTACTTTTCAAGGTAAATGTAAGGATTGTGGTGAAAATTTATTTGGATGGTGCAATAAAAAACCAAAAGAATTTGAACCACTAGAAATAAATATTTCGACAAAAGATACTCGAGGAGAAGAACTGGCTCACTCTTCAAAAAGACCTCTTATGGGTCTGAAACGTCAAAAAATTGGTAAACAATTATTAACGGATATACCAGCAAATTGGAGAAGACAAAATACAGAAGAGATGGATTTTGATTGTACTTCACCACCAAATTTGTACAAAAACAATGTTTTAAGTAAGGCCAAACAAGAGTATACTGATAAATTACTCAGATTACCAAAAAAAAACGTTTTAGAATCATTAGTTGAACTAAAGCACACATCTTTGGCAGGAAATATACATAATATAGGATATGACCCTTTGTATGTACATTATTGGACCAACCACCAAATACTCATTTACAGAGATTATAATAAAGAATACTGCAGATTAGCCCTGGATGCAACGGGAAGTCTAGTCAAAAAGTTGAAACGTACAAGCATAAACATCTTGTCTGCAGATATATTTCTTTATGAAGCGGTAATAAGTCAAGGATTTGGTCAATTCCCCGTCAGTCAAATGATTTCAGAAAGGCATGACACGATATCAATTACATTTTGGCTAGACATGTGGATCAAATCCGGAGTAAATCCACCTAATGAAGCAGTATCAGACTATTCAAAAGCTCTTCTTGGTGCAATGTGTAAATCATTTTGTTCAAGTAATCTTCGGTCGTACGTTCAAAAATGTTTTTTTGTTCTAACTAATTCAAGTTATGATTTACCACCATGTTTTTTAAGAGTGGACGTATCACATATGATTAAAATGTTTTGCCGTTTACAACATTTTAATGGAATCAGAAATAAACGTTTAAAAGAATTTTATGTTCGTGGATTTAGACTTTTATTAACATCAACAAGTTTAGAAAGGTTCAAAAAATTATTAAAATCCTTAATGGTAGTTATATTGAGTCCCACAGATGGTTGGATGGATGAAAACAAAATGAAACCAAACCCTTCAGAAAGTTCTAGACAATATTTACTGTCATTGATGAAAGATACTGCTTCATTTAATGATGAATATATTTCCGAAGAGTGTACGAATATTGAAGTCTTGATTGACGAAACCGATACTTTAAATTCAACAAACTTTTATGATCAAGATGAAGTAGTGCGTTTTATCCATGAAATAGAAACTGAAAGCAATATGGATGCTTTAAACAAAGGCAATAGAGAATCTGCATATTTCATACCAGCTTTATTGAAAGACTTAAAACGTTATTGTTATGATTTCCCTTTATGGACTTCAGTTATGGTTGATCAATTTAAATCTCCTTACCTCATTGCTACTAGTTCTTCAGTTGAAAATGATTTTAATAAGCTAAAAAACGAAGTGTTGAAGTTTTCTACACGACCGATGACAGCTGACGGTTTTGTAATACGACATGTTAAAAGCATTGATGAGCATAGTAAACTATTTCGTAGTATGCGATGTTGAAAACTGGCGAGGCAAAGGAGAAAACCCTACAGCAAAGCTAAGTTTAATTAAAAAATATAAAAAAAGAACTAAATACATGGACCCAACACCAGAGATTGAAAGATTATTAAACAAAAGTTTGAGGTCAAAAAATCAGACACTACTGATCAACGGAAACATGAAAACACCAATAAGAATTAATAAAAAAAGATATTTAGTCTCAAATACTTGTGCTTTTGATTCGGTGTGTATTCTTATTGCTATGGCGTATACAGACAGTAAAGATTATCAAGAGTTTATTAATAAAAGTCATAATGAGCTTTTAACATTTTGTAAGGATTTAGCTATCAATGGTCCAAGTTCTATTATATATAAAAAACGCCTAGGAATTTTAAATAAAATATTCCAAGAAGATCTGGGAATTACCGATGTCGTTGTCATAAATGCAGAGTGTAATGTTCTTCACATAATTAGTACACTGATGAAAACTAATCCATCAACCACAAACATAAAAACCTGTTCAGAGAATAATTGTGGAGTGAAAGAACACACTTCTCCAACTATTATTGTTACGCTAGATGATGGGTTTACAAATCTTCAAAAAAACTTGCAACAATACTGTGAAGATAAAATTATTAAGTGCTATGACTGTCAAAGTAATGCTGTATCAAAACGAATGTTACACGAACACCTGTTTATTGAGACAGACATGTATGATGCACCAACAGCGTTAACAGACTTTCCTTTAGAAATAACTATCGATGATAAAGCGTAAGTAATATAACATATATTTATTAAAAACATGTATATATTAATTAATATAAAATTATACCTATATCTAATATTTTTGAATAACTATTATGTTGCAGCTATGTGCTTTATGGCGTAATTGCTTACATACCTGGGCATTATGTGGCATATGTAAGACGAGTAGGAGGATACTGGGAAATACACAACGACTCACAGAAAAAAAGCACCAACTGTCGTAATCCAAAAAAATGTTACGTTAAATCCCATATGCTGATGTATGCCATAAAATAAAATGTTTTAACTTAATGTAATTACACACTAACCTTATGTATATCAGAAAGCTAAAAAGTTTGTATTTTTTTTTTTTAATTTGAAAAATTATCTATTTGTTATTAATACTGTTTTATACATTTATAAAACATTTCAATCAATTTAATTAATGGTTAATACACATTTTACTTTTGTTTTCAAATATTTACAAAATCGGCCGAAGTGGGGATTGCATACAGTTTGCTCCTGACTTGTATAAACATTGTTGATTTGTATAAACATAAATTTAAAATTTGAAATTCAATTTGCAATTAATTGGGAGCTAGCTAAAATAGTCAGGGGGCTGAATAATTTTAATGAATATAATAATCAGATATTTTATTATTTTTATTAATGATCATAATTAGTCATTTTATTAAATTTTAGTATTCGGCATTTTGGTACTTGTTTTATTCATTTATATTG
>NW_021770976.1:43522-46978 GCF_005508785.2 Acyrthosiphon pisum | reverse complement strand
AAATACATTTTGAATTATAATTAATAATTGTTATTTTTTGTTGAAATAATATTAAAAGTTATCAACATTTAAACATGATAATGTGAGTAAAAAAAAAATATTCCGTGTATATTTTATGATTTTTATAGTATATAAAATATTATAAAAACAGTAAAAATGTAGTTAAATTAGTTAAAATTTATTTTTGAGGCTGCAAATTATTGCAAATATTTTTAAAAACTTAGTACTTAGTACTTAGTATGCAAAATATTGATACCGGTTTGGAGTCGATCGAATGAATTGGTAGGGCTGACAAATTTTGCAAAAAAATTCGCCAAAATTCCAATTTCGATTTGCAAATTGTAAAAACAGATTTGCAATTATTTGCAATTAATTTGCTAAATATTGGCGGTGGTTTGGAACGGATCGGACAAAATGGGGGGGCTGACCAAATTTGCAAAAAAATTCGCCAAAATTCCAATTTCGATTTGCAAATTGTAAAAACAGATTTGCAATTATTTGCAATTAATTTGCTAAATATTGGCGGTGGTTTGGAACGGATCGGACAAAGTGGGGGGGCTGCATGAAGTTAGCCCCCCCAAATCATTTTTTTAGTTTGCGAGCGTGCATTAAATTTGCAAATTCTAAAAACCGATTTGCAATTATTTGCAATTAATTTGCTAAATATTGGTACTGGTTTGAAGTGAATCCGCCAAAGTGGGGGGGGGCTAACTTCATGGTCATGAGGAAAATATGGTGTCTGTTATGAAACTGTTAGTCGAAAAAATGTAGTTCCTTAATGTTAACAGATATATATATGTATATATATCTGTATTATTATTATTTTGTTTGCTTCAGTTTAATTATTTTATTTTCTTAAATGCATTTATTATGTTACTATTGTGTAAATATTTAGTTATATGTTATATTGTTATTACATATAACATATGTTATATTATGTTATTAATATGTTATTTTAAAAAATTTTGTTGTGGTAAATAAGTGCCTATCTTGATTTGTTGTTAATACAGAAAATTGAACAAAATTAAATGGCATTTCAGTATTTGTTAGAAATTCATTAAAAGTAACTTATGTTCATAGAGAATTTATAATAATTAACTTAGCATTCATGTTGAGTTCAACCAATTTTTTTTAATTTTTATACAAAAGTATTTAAACAAAAAAAATGAAACAGAAACATGATACATTTAAATTATTGATCACCATCGACATAATTAGGGAACCAGTTTGCCATTAACTGTTTTTGTATTCTCATTGCAACCACCCTTGGCCCTCTTCTATCTTCAATTTCATTATTTTCGTTTATTCTATTATTTCTTCCAACTGGTTCTTGTTCAATACAATCTTCGAAAGGCTGAATAGGAAGACGATAATGAATACGCATGTTATGTATAATTGCGCATGCATTTACAATTTTTCCCAGCAGTTTCAGGCGCATACATCAAAACACGTTGATATGAGAGACATCTCCACATACTTTTGAATACACCGAAAAATCTTTCCACAATATTCCTTGCTTTGCAGTGTTTTTTTGTATATTGATACTGTCGTGTCCCTTCTGGATAACGTGTTAGTGGTGTTAAAAGCCAAGGCTCAAGAGGATAACCAGCATCACCTTGAAATAATCATGAACACTTTTAAAACTCATATAATTCAATAGTTAGTGTTATTAATTATTTAATATTATTAGTACCAATTAACTACGTGTATCTTTCACCCCTATTGTAATGAAATTCCATAGCCCTTCGTATAGGAGAAACACTCCATATGTAAGAATCATTTCTTGCACCTGGGAATCTGGCGTTAATATTTAAAATGTTTGACTCTGGATCAACTACCTAAAATTAAAATTTCAAAATTTATTTGTGTTTCACAATTAATATTATTCTATATATACCGCTTGAACATTAAGAGAATGGTTCCCATGATGATTCACGTATGCTTCTTCATGATTCTTTGGGGCAAGAATATTTATATGTGTGCAGTCAACAGCACCAATAGCACCTTCAAACGCTTGTGGGGCATTTGAAAACTTTTCTCGAGCCTTGTCCCTTTCAATTGCTGTCATTGGAAAACGAACCCAACGCCTCAACAGTTTTGTATTTATAGCATCTGTTACACTGTGAATGCACCTGCTGACTGAGGGCTGACTCACGTTCACCACAAAATTATCTCCCGTTGCTCGCTGATAACCACCTTTTGCGTAGAAATTTATAACTACTAATACCTAAATGAAACAAAACAATTTTTAAACATTTTAAATATACCTATTGTAGTAACATTTAAACAGTGGTGGTGCTAGGGGTTTCCACACCCCCTAAAGATTTTTTTGGCATAAGACAATTTTTTCAAAATTGTTATAGAAGAAAACTTTAAGGCAAGGCCTCAATCACCGAGAGTTAATATTTGAAATCAATGAAGTGATTGATGAATTAGTTATAGTAAAAAAGAAAACTTGATTTTATTATGTACCTACATATGGATCATTTAATAATCTTTTCACCCCTTTAAACATAAGTAGAAAATACGCCACTGCACTTAAATACATTTTGTACACATTATGATTGAATCGAAAAAGTATTATATTATACTGCATTACAATGTAAGAAATTTATATTTATCCAAAAATATAGTTACTTGAATTTCCTCTGGAAGTCCTGTACTGCGTTCTCGTTGAAGTTGGTCACGAATTTCATTAGTTAAGTCCATAGCTAATTCTGGACTAACTCGAAACATATTCAAAAACTCATTTCTTGGAAGATCATAAGGATCTTGCGAATCTCTTAAAATTCTTCTCTCTATACGCCTTTCCAATATATGTACCCTTTCCTCCAATGCCAACAAATCCCAACCAAGATAAAATAAAGCCATATTACTATTACCTATTAGCTTACAGTAAAAAATTACGAGACACAAGTTAAAAAGTTTTTATTAAATAATTAATATCATGTTTAAACAAAATTAAATATATGAGAACGATTCGATAATGCTAACGGCCATTCCTAATCACCCGATACGATATCGAATACTTTCGCTATCATTTCGATACTTTAACGATAAAATTCGTTACAAAACTGTTACAGAATCACTATATTGATAATTTTTCGATAGTAATCGTTTCGTTAGCTTAACGAACCGAAAGTTGTCGATAACAGGTCTTATCGACTTACAGAATCGCGCAACTGATGGTTTTTACTCCCATACAATTGGTCCAACAATGGTGTGGTCAAGCTTGGCTTTTCGTTGAATACCCTTTTGATACTTTGCACAACTTGTTTAGATCACAGCGTCAGATACCGATAATATTCGGTTCTGTCCATCATAGCAAACTCTACTATAAGAAATGGATCTGGGAACTAGAATAAAAATACATTATTCATAACATTATAATTATTTAAATTCTTTATATATATATATATATTATTATTATTATTTTTTTTTTCCTGTTTGTTTTTT
>NW_021770976.1:43082-43198 GCF_005508785.2 Acyrthosiphon pisum | reverse complement strand
ATCTGAAAAAATAGTTAAATTATTTATTACTTATATATATATTTTTACGTCTTATTGCAATATGTATTTATTTGTATTTAATATTTATTTTATTAGTATATTACGTATTATTTTGT
>NW_021770976.1:40308-42982 GCF_005508785.2 Acyrthosiphon pisum | reverse complement strand
AGCATATTTAAGAATTTTTAGAGTATATTTGTCAGTTTTAGTGCATATAATATGCATGCATATTAATAGTTTTTAAGTGCATTAAAATCATAGCATTGCTTAAGACATTTTGTAATTCGTACTTGTTTAATTTTCTATAAAAAAGTGTAGGTATTTATATTTTACTGTCGTAAATCTATTTAACTACCTAATAACTAAATAATAGACCCTATTCACTATTCAGTACCTACCTAATTAGTATAGTATTCAGTAGGTATTTCAGTTAAAATGTTAAGTAGGTAGGTACCTACCTATATTATACATAGTATGTATTCTTACATTTTTAAAAACTTAATAAATTATAAATCAACCGGTTTTAATTATGTTATTAAAAACTTGAAACAAGTTTTAAACACTTTATGATATTAATTGATATTATTTTTTTTTTTATATGTACCTATAACTAATAAAATAAAATAAATAAAATAAAATAATAAACATGGGCAATAGTCAAAGAAAATTAATGGGTATGTTGATAGATATGATATGGATTAAGGGTATTTTATTTCCAATACATATATTTTAATTGTTAGGTAATCACACAATGTGTATACAAGATTTCAATCACATTAAAGTACCTAGGTATTATTTTCAAAGTATTCGAATATGTATTCTGAATATATTTTTTAAGAACTATTCGAATACGTATTTTGATTACTTTAATTCTCTTTTATTCGAATATGTATTCTGAATACAAAATAAAAGTATTCTTTACAAGACTGACAATATTATTTAACGAGTTGTTAATTTATTTTTCTTTCACTAACATAATATAATATCAATAAAGAAATTTAAAAATATTTTCTTAATTAAAAATATAGTTAATGAATAATTATTATAATGCACATCTTCTTTGTGTATAGTTTTTTATAGTTAACGCAGTAAGGTTTTTAATAGTATATACCTAGGACCTAGATAGTTGCCACTAGCCAGTAGACATAATTTTTATTGTATCTTATCTAGTAAGTTGTAACCAGTGTTGATAAGTACCTATTTAAAGGTTCTTTGGTGTAGAACACTTTTTAAATACTTATCAAATATTTTTGTCTTAAAACTTAATACAGCATTTTAAATGCTACAAATAGCTACTATTTTGATAACACTTGTTCATTATTAACTTGTTTTTCTATTACAACTTTTGTATTTTCATCAAATACTTGTGCAACAATATATTTTGTTTTATTTTATATGGTTGTTTCTTTAAATAAGTTGGGCAAGTTTTAAACACTTTTTATAGGTATTCTTTACAAATCTGGTTGTAACTTAGATAAGTAGGTTTACAATTTAGTATTTAGAATCTTATATTTAAAAATTATAACTTAAGTTGGTATCTATAGTACTTCTTACTTAATCAAATAAATTAAACGTGTTTTGGTTTAGATACCTAATCTGTTTTAGTATATTGGTCATCTCTCAACCCTCATTATAAGTAGATTGGTTTCTCAAAAGAACCTTTTATTAATTATGAATACTAACCTATATAATAAAATATTTCATTTAAATCTCAGAATTTATTTTTCAATTTTGATATTTGGTATTGTTTAAAAAAAAACACAAAAGAGTAATAACTACATTTCAGTATATAACTATACACTATAGGTACATGATGCAGGTGACTAGGTACTTAATATGCACAATAATTGTATATAATATCAAATTTTAATTGAATAGGTATTGTGAGAATCCGGAGCTTTTTAGGGCTCCGTAAACCACCCACGACAAAAGGGGAACACTTTTGCCGTGACCTACGAGCCGCACCGCGTGATGACCCGAGGGCCAAGTCGGTGGAGCTCGTAGGCTTTAAACACGCAACGGCAAATGAATGCCGAGGATTTATTAAGGGGGAAAATAATATTAAAATAATAAGATTTGTATTAAGGTAATCACGTGGATCTATTAAATTGACATTATAAGGATAATATTGAGCATTACAAATAATAATAATAATATGGCAAATATAAAGAATATAATAGTTTTGGCGCACGGCAAATGCGAACAATATTCATAATTTTGGCACATGGCAATTATATAAAATAATAATTTGGTGCATACTTTCCCGGCCCGCAGGCGGCCACACGCCATATCAATCATGGCGTGCCCTCGCAGGGTTACCGGGAAAGCGTGCTGGGCTTGTTATAAGCCGAAAACAAGGGGTGTTTCCACGAATATATATATACACACTTAAATTATTCTTATCTATATTATCATTATCTGTACAACCCAAATATTTATCAACCTCATTAAAATTGTTATTAATTGTCCCTCTTATTTTTGTCGAGCTTTGTACATCGTTCGACCGGTCGCAACGACTGCTTTATCCATCGCCTGGCAGTACGCCGTTGCCACCTCGCGATGAGTATAAAAGGGCAAAGCACCGGTCGAACCGATATCATTCACTGCCTTCTCGGCGCCGGAGCAAGACCTACCCAGGCAGACTTGCACGGCTCGAAAGGCAGTCTCCCTCCCGGACTCAACGTGCGGTATATATCCAATCCATGGTGCAATAGTAAGAGTTATTCCAGCATTGTACCCGATTGATATGTAAAGACCTCCATAGTACATAGTCGGAGTAATTCTGGCATTGTATTGTCTTATACCGCACGTTCGAGTCCCATTAGTTACTAATAAATTCATA
>NW_021770976.1:34649-39946 GCF_005508785.2 Acyrthosiphon pisum | reverse complement strand
GATAGGTGTATATTCGATGAGGTCGGTGGATGTAAACAAATATCAATCGGTTGGCCGCGTGGTCCGTGCGTTGATCGTCGAACAGACGAGTGTGTGGTGTCGAACAGACAAATGTAGAGCCGTGAGGAGACAGTACCGGCCAGGTACAACGTAGTTGAAAAAGTGTTTTTAGTGCCGAGACCCGGCGACGGCGATGGTCCGGTGCTAGCGACGGAGCTTTTCGGTGTTGAGTGGGGCAGGTCAGTGTCGTGTATTAGAGGGAATTGTTACAATAATTTTGGGTAGTACAGCATTGCCTGCGGGCCGTACCGGCGGACGCGACGAAAGCGCTGGTGGCAACGGGATGAAGGGGGGAACGGGGAACATTTATTGCATAACACTGCGGTAATTTGTGTATTAGCGCGCGATATCTACTTTTATTACTAATGGTTATAGGAATAAAGGTGCGTTGACTTGTCAACAACGTTAGCAATAGGTGTGTTCGGGGAATGTTATCATATTTTATAAGGCCGAAAATTCCGTGACGTTACAGTATATTATTACAAAATAATGAATTATCAACAAACAGATTAGGTAGGTATACAATAACTTATGACAAAAACATTCTTTGAAAACGAAGTACATCTCCTCGACAGACTGGGCACGTTCTACGGTATTGACCATCCAACACTGAAACGCATGTTTCGCATACCTAGGCATGACCACAAGGCAACAGTATATGTTGAGCTACATTTTCACCAGGAGTAGTACCTAGTTAAACAAACCATACAATTCCTCAGATTGTGTACTACTTCTAGTGCATTTTGTGGTACTTCTGGACCTGGTTCAACAAAGTCGTCTTCCAAAACAACATCATTTGACTCATGATCATGTTCAATACCTAGTGCCCAATGTCTTTGCCTTCTTTCATAGCCAGCACAAGAATATGAACATTTCACTATAAATTGCCATACACTTAATAAACCGGCTTCATGATGTTCAACAGCCCTTTTTATCAACCTTGAGTTAACACGTTGATGGACATGACTGCTATAGCATGGCACCACATTTCTGACCTTTTAGCATCACTCTGTATTTCTTGAAGTTTTCGTCCGATTTTTATGAAAGTTATATTTTTATAATCAGTGTATAATAATGGAGTATTTTAGAAAAAAAAATAAGATGACTGCTATAGCATGGTATTGCACAACTGCCTAACAGTGCACGACTGCTATAGCATGTATCGTTTTTCCTAATGAAACCGTGCAAATACTTCCACTGTTTTTAAAAATAATTGAATAATAAATGTAATGGAACATAAAGTACTTAGTAAAAATCAAAATCGAATACAACATGAGTCTATATTTCTCTTCAGTCTTCATACAATTTACGATAACAAAATAAAATAAAACAAAAAAACAAACTTTATAAAACTTGTAAAAAAAAACCTAAGTTCTTTCAATAAAATTAATAAAAATACAATATCACATGCTTAGTGAAAATTATAAGGAACAATAGATATAAGTATTATATACTTCTTCATAAAATTTATAATAAGAAAAAATACAATATACTCTATCACATACTTAGTGAAAATTATAAGGAACAACATAAATATATACTTCTTCATAAAACTTAAAATAACAAAATAAAATAAAACAATACAAACTTTGTAAAAATTAGTAATAAACACATAACAAAACCCATACAATTATATGGATTGTGAATAAAACATAAATATTAAATTGGTTTTATTTATGATTATTACTCAAGTTTATGATACATTGAAAAACAAATTCCTGGACATAATGGCGGTTGCTCAGGACACACTTTGCACCTCCACGAGGTCTGTTTAACTTTTTTTTGCTTTGTGCACTGTCTACATCGCAGGAAATATCCACTTCTTTTCCAACCTAAAACAATAATTTTACAACATTTTATATTGAAATATTTTTTATCTTGTTATACCTGGAGGATGTGGAATTTTTTCTTGCATGTGTCCTAAAATTGGCGATGTTGGTCTTGGTAAATTATTTATACTTCTACGAATATTTTTATTTTTAATTAGTTGGTTTCCATGAATAATGTTCTCTGGTAAATATATTAGTTTTTGAATTATGGCTTCACGAAAATCAATAAAACGGTAGTTGCTAGTTGACAGAGATTTTTTATACAAATAGTATGCATTCCATACAGAAATATCCAGAAAGTGGAAGATAACTTTTTTATACCACCTAATAGTTTTTCTTGGTGAAGAATAGTAACTTATCATTTGGTCGCTTCGATCAATCCCTGACATGTTTAAGTTGTACTCAGCAATGTGCTTGGGCTTCATTTTTTGTTGTCCATATTTATTTTTGACTGAAACCATCTCAGGTTTGTGTCCAGTTGTAATTGATAGCACTTCCCGTTTATCCCTCCAGCGACTGACATAAATTGGGCCCTTTTTAGCAAAAACATGTTGACCAAATTTCAATTTCAAAGTTTTTGTTGTAATTGATTTTGGATTTTTCTTTCTATTACTTCTTAATGTGCCTGTTGTATGTGTTTTCTTCTTATACAAAATATTTGACAAATCCACTGAGTTATAAAAATTGTCCATGTATAAATGGTGACCCTTATTTAGATATGGTTTCATCAATCTGATGACTAGATCATTTATTTTTGAACCATTTGACACCTGATCAGTCTTTCCTTTATACATTTCAGTATTCAGTACATAACCGTCAGGTGTACATAATTCAAAAAACTTAATTCCATATTTGTTTTTTTTATTTTTTATATATTGTCTGAATAATAGTCGCCCTCTCCAAAGCAACATGGACTCATCCAAAGATAGAGCCTCATAAGGGCTGAAATTAGATTGAAATTTGTTTTTTAGTATGTCAACTAATGTTGAAACTTTATGTAATCTATCACAAGGATTTATAGAAATACCTTCGGAGCTATTAAAACATCTAAGAATTTTTTCAAATTTTCTACCAGACATAGTATAATTAAAAATGGGATGGTAATACATTGGGTTATTGCTAAATGCTTTTCGTAATATTGGGATTTTCAACTGACTCTTGAGTAAACATAATCCAATAAATTTTTCTAAGTCTTCTCGAGTAATTTTTGTAATATTTTTAGCTCTACTACCTTTTTTATGAGGACGAGTTAAAGTGCCATTTTTTTTTGCATAGTTATTAGTGCATGTAAGTAATAAGTTGAATACTTCATCATCCCAAAATTTAAAAAAAACATCAATAGCCGAAGTCTCATTGTTTATTTCAAATTTTATTCCAGCTGTACTAACATCAAATTCAAAATCATGTATATTACCAAATTTCTCATCTTCCCAATCACTTTCATCCTCTTCTGTATCAGTGTTAGAATCAGAACTTACCACACTATCACTGTCAATTTCATTATCATTATTATTTATGTTATTTGCAGCAACTGCAATATTCGGACTAGTATAACTTATATTTGAGCTTGACAGTGTTGTAGAATGATCAGCATCACTGTCAGTTATGTACGAATTACCATCACTTTGATGAGAATCTTCTGCATATGATTCGCCAGATGTTGAACAATTATCTAAAATATAACAATAACCACATAATACCTATGGTTAGTTTTAATTTATATATCCCTAATACCAAAAATATTAAGCGACTTACCATTTTCCACGTCATCTAACATTTCCAGTATTCGGCTATCTTCATCCATTATAATAATATATTAATAAAATACGTTTAAATATAAAAATCTTAAATAAAAAAGTAAAATGTTTTAGTAGTAATGTTTTTAAAATTTTGTTGCTTTTCGTTTGTGGATAATAATCATAATGATAATAAAATTGATAACAAAATACGTTGTATTATGAATTTGGCGGGTTTGCCCGATAAGCGCACGTGTGATAAAGATATTATGGTATACCACCAAAGAGGTTGTATAGTTGTACATCACAAAAAGTTTCATTTTTGACCCTAAATTAACATTTACAATAACAAATGCTATAGCAGTCATGCACCGGCAAGACCAAAACACATAGAATGCTATAGCATGGCGTGTCCATCAACGTGTTAAGAAGGTACTTAGTTTTAAGGTTCCTTGTTGGTTGCAGCCCATTGGAAATTTGAGGAACCGTAGTGTGGTACTTTGGCTCAACTCACATATTTGGCCTGATGATTTAACCAAATATATTATTGTAATATTTTATAATATATGTGTTTGTTATACAAACATTAAATAATAATATATATATTTATGGTTATAAAACATAATAATATAGCTTCATATTACCAAATTATGCAGTTTAGCAAAAAGTCAAAGATTGATTTAACATCACGGTTAAAAATAGTACTATCTTAAATCGTGCTCAACATTGATGAAACACTTTTCTTCAAATTTAAAATGATACTGAATTCAATATTATGGTACAGGTAGGTAGGCATTTAATATTTATGGTTAAGAGTTTAATTGAATAAATGTTATGTGCATGATTTTCAAATTAGCCACTCATAGAACTATAAAGAATATTGAATTAAACGCACAGGACAGTTACCTACTACATTTGTATAGTTAAATACCTATATTATATAATTTGTAAAGTGACTCTAATTATTGTTTACTTTATAGTTTATACCATTTACAACAAGTAATCATAAATGATATAATATACCTAGCTAAAAGCTGAAATTTATTTAATGTTAATTTTTTGGAAAGTGACACAATATTTTTAAATCCTGCTATGAAAATGTAATGTGGGCCTCATTTGATAAATGGCACACCAAAAATATGAGGTACAACTAAATACTAAATAGTTAATTAAATGTTCAACACCTTTGCAAATTATTTTAATATTATACACTAATTTACACTGCATTGTACAGTAGTGTTTATTTGACATTATAATATTACCTATATACCAAATACCAATATTGGTAGTATTACATTTTAAAATAGTTAGGTATATATTTAAGAACTTATGATATAGCATAAAACCACCACTAAAACACTGAAAAGTACATTCTAATTTTAGATCCAGACTTGAAAGTTGATACCTTTGTTAACTGAATTTACTATTGTGTGGATTTCATCAAGTGATATAGTAAAAAGTTCTATTGCTAATGGCCATTGTTGCCGATACTTTAGACCAATAAAAAAAGAAAAAAGTTATATTTTATGGACAAAAAATAAAATAAAATACAATGTATTAAAAGATATTGGTTTTAATATTAAAAAGGTGTTGTTTTTAGTTTTTACACAGATAAAAAATGGAAATTAATTTAACAATTACCAAGAAAGATCCATAAATTCGGATGAGCAAT
>NW_021770976.1:31692-34135 GCF_005508785.2 Acyrthosiphon pisum | reverse complement strand
TTATAGTCTTATTCAATTTAGTAGGCAATAGATGTAGAAACTCAAATTTCAACCCAGAGTATTACTTTTATTTTGCGCAATGTAATTTGGGTATATTTCCCATTAATATAGAACTAGATAGCATAAGCGGGTGCTGGGTATCAGTCAGATATAAAATTAGGTATGCTAATGCATAGAAAAATGTCCAAAATTCCATATTTAACAATAATATAACACTGTATTTACCTAAACATAAATTTTTTATCTTAGTAAACCAGATATAATACTTCATTTCTCTATACATTTTATCACACAACTTCAATTAATAGCCAATAGGTACCAGGTACCTATCATAAATAAATATTATATAAATATTAATATTATGAAATACAACATATTATTATAATGAACTAAATAAGCATATTATGGGTCTATTGTTCATATAGGTATTGTGATCGATTAATTATTGTAACTAGAATTTAAACTTAATAAAGATCTAATAAAAATTATGGGTTCTGAATGTTTCATAATATATTTATCAAATTTAAAGTATAAAATAGGTATCACAAAAATTCCTGGTAAATTTTAAGAAAATGTATTCACAAATAGTAATTATAAAAGATAAAACTAAAATTGTATATCCAGATACCTACTAACTACAGATTTTTAGATAAAAACAACTAGGTAAGAATCTTTGACAATATTGTCATCAAAACTTTAAATTCTGCAATATATAATTTGACTTTAAAAAAATTTCATATTGTAAAAACAATTAAAAATTAAATATAAATATTACCATCAGAATCTCTAACTGATCCACTAAATATGGAATTGTTGCAACACATATATCTTGATAATACTCCATTATCGAATTTCACAGCTAACTCGTGTAACGATTGAGGCAGAGCTGGTAGGGAGGTCCTAACAGAGCCCATTATACTTTCTGCAGTTGACCAGGGATAAAAACCAGCAGCCACTCTGTGTCTAAAATACATCAATATATATTAGCAGGATCAAGTAGGATACTAAACAATTTATATAGTATAGACTCTATACTATAGAGTACAATAGATATGATCATACAAGATACTTTATAAAAATATAACCGTAAAGAAGTTTCAATTCAAAATTTAACTATATAAATACTAAAATAGGTACTTACAAATTGAATCTTAATAATTATTAATAAAAGAATGATATTTTCTAATGATATTATTCAATGTAGTTACCTACTAGTGTACCATATACATTACCTTTGTGCTTCATCATCATAAATAAGTTTCAATGAGATGTTTTCATTTGACATTTTTAGATCGTTCCTTCAATGCATCTCTAAATAAAACAATCAGATTTGATTCATCGTCTCCATTTTCAATGTGTGCTCTTGAATGTGGCTTTAACTCAGAAAATGTACCATCAACATTTTACCTAATAGTTCCACCACAAAAGAACTCCTCAGATTTTGCACATTTATAGTAACTAAAAATATTAAAGTCGTTAATATAAAACATGGTGAATGATTAGGGATAAATGCAGTTTAGCTCAAGAGATTTTTGTGAATTTTTGGTTTGAAAATGCGTGTTTTTGCATTTGTGATGGAGCTTTAAAAAAAGTCGGTCAAATCTCCTTTGGAAATTATGGCAAAAAAATCTTCGTCAAATCGCGTTTGCAAGTTTGAAGTGCCTACCAAAGAATAACATTTTTAATTTTTTTTTCGTAAATTTGAGTTTTTTTAACCTCAACAAAAATGGTGGTATCAAAAGTTACCTATATGGTTATATTATCGTAATTACTTTTTATGTTATTGTTAGTAAAATATTGTCAAAAAAAATAAAAGATCTGAAGGGTCAACGAGTGTCACGAGTGAGAATATTGTAAAATTAAATAATGGTTATAAATGATTAGGCATATCTATAAATTATAACAACTATAGTGTTAAAATAGGTTTCGGGACTTCTTGGATTTGCATGTTTTTTTTGTAGTGGTCGAAGTCCATAAGTTATTCTAGGTAAATTATAAATTTGTTTTATGAAATGGTGAAATTAAAAATAAAGTTTGAATTTTAATATTTTTGCATAATTAGTCATATTTTAGGAAAAGCCATGTTTGAACAATTTTTAACATATTTGTGCATTTTGTGTATTTTTTTATTATTTAAATGTACGCAAAATTGTATTTTTGAGTTTTTTATTTCTAAAATTATAAGCATTATGTTTTATCCTTTTTTAAAAATAATACAAAAATTTAGATGCACATCTTTAAGCATATTTTGACAATTATTGCATATTTCGATGACTTTTAGTGCAAAAAGTCCCGAACCTCAATTATAAATAAAATATGCAAAATATTAAACTTCTAAAGTATATAAGTTATACTTTGAAACTATCTAAGTCCAACCGATAAATTCTGATTGCGCCATTGTTCTTAAATTATTGAAAAAAGTACAATAGTTTCCCGAAAAAAA
>NW_021770976.1:28603-29883 GCF_005508785.2 Acyrthosiphon pisum | reverse complement strand
CAATTTTCAATTTTCTTAGTTTTTTTTTCTATAAATACCAATAAAATTTTATTTGTTGGACGAAGAAGCTTGAAAATTTAATACAAGGCTCTTGATATATTTTTACAATAGCAATTGTAAAATATTTAAAATACATAGGCACAATTTTTTTTAATAAGCATTTAAAATTCGAATTTTGACAAAATTTATCAAAAATCTCGAAAATTATTAATCACTGTAATTAAAAATTATAAAATGTTCAGTTTTTATAACTAAGGATTGAAAATTTAAAACAAAGATTCTCATAAATAGTTCATACTGTAACCAAAAAATCTACAAAATACATAAACACAGTTATTTTTTACAGACATTTTAAATTCAAATTTGGACGAAATTACTTATTAAAATCAGTAATAACGATTTTGGTTATTGTGTTGTAATTTAAAAATATTATTCGTCGGTATAATATGAAACTGAAGAATCAAAAAAATCAAAATATGGCCTATCTATACAATCTACAGTTTAATATTACGATTTACGATTACCCCAGAATATTCTGTGTTATCACTTTCTATCGTCGAGTGATAAGCTTTTGTCCGAAAAATTAAAAGAGTGGTTATTGTTTTTTTTATTTTATTTTGTGATTATACGGCAGTTAACCTGTGACCAGCTGCTACTAATTGTGGTGGACTGTCTTGTTGCATAGGAAAAAAATCTCTATTTCCAATATTTATTATTTATGCCAATATGATGTATAGGCGAATGGCGATTGAAAGTGATAAGATGTGACGCTGTGTATCATTTATATATTATGTTATTTTACTCATAGACACGTCGGGCTTAAGCATAGATAATAAAGATATGGATAGGCCATAATGGTCTTATCAGCGGTCTTCGAGGGGAACAATTGAGGCCAAATAAAGTATATCTATATCGAGTTTATCCATAGATAATAAATGTAAGCAAATCGCCTCAAGCACGGTTTAAGATAGTACTATCTATAGCCGTGCTCATAGATAATAAAGATATTTATTTTACTACTAGTTCCCCGTTACAGATCCACCCCCCGCTGGCCTAATAATTGATATGCTTTAAATCGCCTGACAAAACACTAAACAGAAGCGACACTCGATCAGCTGCTGATTGGGTTCTGGTCAGGGATTTCCTAAAGATATACGGATTTACGTACTTATGTACTACTATTATGAGCCAGTGGTTCCTGGTTTACCTGTGATCTGAAGTATGACCCGTTGAAAACATGGAAACGAGTCCGCGCCGCCACCTGAGATTATACCACGTAC
>NW_021770976.1:25414-26427 GCF_005508785.2 Acyrthosiphon pisum | reverse complement strand
CATCCTATTATAATACCACAAACAAAATTTGTATTATTCTTTGAATTTAATAAAAATTGCATAAAAAAAAATAATATTTTGTTAATTGTACTAACTTGTTTTAGTGCAACGCCCAAAATGTTTTTTATTGCATATTTTACATTCTAAAAAAAATATTTAAATCATTTAGGTATTTTAAATCAATAATCTCATTTATAACATAAAATACTATTTATGCATACTGGGTTTATCATAGCGGGTTGATTTTGGTGGTGGTTGGGCCACTGGAGGTTGCGGTTGGGCCACTGGAGGTGGTGGTTGGGCCACTGGAGGTGGTGCTTGGGCCACTGGAGGTGGTGGAATGGCATCCTTGCCATAGTAATAGTTATGAACTATAGTAGACATCTGTATAGAATATAATTAATGGATGTAATGTAATAAATCACAGCAATTTTTATGAATCTCTAACAACAAAAAAATTTGAAAATGTTCGCGACTGACAAAATTTTTTAAAATTTTACTTTCATCACCAAAACAATAATGGAATTGTTTTCTATGTTTTTGAATTGGGATATGATTAACTTTTGAGGAATCTTGTACTACATTTTCATGGTTTTTTATCAACAATATTTAATGAAAAAAAAAAATTAAACTGATTAAATTATTTTTAAACAATATTTAGACTAATCAATGTGTCATAACCTCAAAAATATTATTCTCTATATTTATTGTAGTTCGTAATTACTAAAAACATAAAAAAACTGATTTTGCGTGTATACCTATACTATTGAAATTTCCATTTAATATGTTGTTGAATGATAATTTGGAATTAAAATTAGAAAAATAAATTGAGGTTTTAAATTATTTTACAATTTAGAAATATTATTATAATGTTTGTAGTAGGTTTCAAGCAAATTAAGTCTTAGAAATTATTAAAAACACATTATCGTATTTCCTAATTTTCTTTAGAAATTTAAATTAAAATCATTTAATAATTAACTAATTTAATAAAATGCTTTATTATGAATTTGTTT
>NW_021770976.1:25067-25314 GCF_005508785.2 Acyrthosiphon pisum | reverse complement strand
TAATTTATACTTGACCATCCTCCAGTCACCACTATTTCATGATCTCGGGGAGTACGCCACTACACCAAATACTAATATCACTACCCATTGTTATGCAATATTATATGCAGTGATGGAGTCGTAATTTTTTTTGTGAGTATACGCTTAAATGTGTTTGATATGTAAACGTGGGGTGCTTCGCCCCCCCACCCCCCCCTATATATCCTTCGTTATTATTATATTTCTATTTATAGCATTTATATACGTC
>NW_021770976.1:22384-25017 GCF_005508785.2 Acyrthosiphon pisum | reverse complement strand
ATATTTCCCAACCAATAATTGGAATAACTGGATTTTGAAAACAAATATTTATATATAATGATACAAGCTAACTATGAGTTTATTTTAATTCAAATTCAAATTTTACATTGTATACATTTACACTCTATTAATAATTATCTGTATTAAAATGTACTTTCTTACAAATATATATAATTATAATTAACATATTGTCTATGGTAACACAAATTATTTGGTAAAAGTTCAAAATTAGTATTAAATAGGAAAAAACAGTACCTAATTCATATTTTAATCAACCGATCTTGGTGTCTAACTAAAAAAGGTAAATAATGATTAAAATAAACGCAAATTAATGTTTGATACATATTTGTGCAATACTCGTAGTCAAACTCAATTTCAATTTGTAAAACTGAATCGTTTATTTGTTCATATAAAATTAGGATACCCGTAAATAAATTACATAATAATAAGCCTAACTGAATTTGGGCGTAGTACTGGTGGTTTTTTTTAAGCTTTATTTTTCCTGTAACTTCATCAAATAAGATGTATTTTAACGTTTTTATTAAGTCTATTCCTGATTTTGATTTTCCCGCAACTGGACATTTAATTTCTATTAAAACAAACTTGTCACCACATTGATAAAAACCATCAGGGCTAAACCCAAGCCACAGACAGCGATGGTTAATAATAAAACCAAAGGTTTTGATTTGAAATCCTCATAATTTTTTCCAAATTTAGTCGCCAAATTTCCAGAAAAGGTGGGAAATACAATCCTTTCAAGTTTATTAAGCCAAGCTTCAGCAATAACACCATTTTTTCCATGGTAAAATGTATACAATGCATAAGCAGATGTACCTGTTATCCTTAATTGACGAACCTTTAACCACAAATTACTATTTTGTGATAAAGTATCAACAATTATTTTTAATGATTCATCTTTTCCAACATTAATACAACTGAATTGTAAAATTCAATAGCATATTTTGAGCAATTTTCTTTGGATTGATCTACAATATTAACTTCATTTATAATTTCCTGACAAGTGAACAATAGCTTTTTCACAAAATCAATATCACAACAACGGGTTTCAACTGTACGAGGCTCATGACGACCTTTCATATGTATAGAAATTGCAGAATCAGGAAAGTCTACAATAAAAGATAAGGTTTTTAAATTTAGTATCATGAATTAAAATATATCTAAGGGCCATTCTTACAATGTCCAGTTATTGGTTATTGTCTGATAAAGCTAACCAGTAGAATTTCTTATGTGTTAACCGATAGAAGTCTACCGGTTAGTCTTAACCGACACTTAACTGGACAATGTAAGAACAATCCTTAGAGTAAATTATTAAATCATTAATCATTTATTTAAAGTACCAAAGGCAAATATTACAGTGGTAAATACAGTAGGTAATAAAATAATAGACAATACTTAAATACTAGTACAAAACACAGCAATAAAATAATAATCCATACAATTACATGGTTTAAATCTTCCCTTAGTGATAGAACTCAATGTATTAAATTAGGTCCCAATATATCTCAGGGCTGCAACTCAAATAATGAAATAAAAAAGTGAGAAAAGTGATTAATTTTTTTTTTTAGGTGACTAAAAGTGACTATCTTTTTCTTAATAAAAAACAATTTTAATAAACTAACAAAAGTTAAAAGATCATTAAAGATCATGAGATTACATAGGACCACAGCTTGCTATAGATACCATAAATAATAACAATCTATGATAGATACTATCTTTAATTGTACATAGGACATAATTTTATCAGATTTTCATCAGGAGTGTCATTTGGGGGATGGGGTGCAAGGTGTACATTTGCGCCATTTTTTTTTTTTAAATGCCTTCTTTGGCCTGCCAACAATACATATAAGCGCCGATATACCTAAGTATTTTATATTATAAATACATTATATTTTTTTTTGTTCAATACTGAAAAAATATAAAATATATTGTAGTAATGTTTAATTTCCAAGAATGTTTGATGTGATTTTGTGGTCCCACAATATTATAATCGATAAAATTAAAACACAAACATTGTGAAGGATACCAATAAAATTAATTTCTATTTAAGTTTTATTACGCTAGCTATATTATTTATTTTGAGTATGCAGGGAGAAAAAAAGTGTAGGTTAGGTTCGGTTAGGTATTTTCTTATAAAGGTGATTTATACCCATACATTTATTTACCAAGTGTAAATACCTTTGTAAAATGGTATCCACAATATAAAATAAATATATTTAAAGTACCTACACATAGTTATGTGGCATGGTAATGATCTGAATGGCCTGCAAACATTTTGGCACCAACAAAAAAAAATTTGAAATAATGCCCCTGATTTTCATTGGGTATCGTCACGTCCGTGGCCCGTGGGTATCGTGTTTTAATCATAGATTATATATATCTAATCAGTTTAATTACTTCCTAATGATTATTTAAAATATGAGAGACCATTACGCCGCACCATTATCAAAGATTTTAATCACGGATGTATCACGACTATTATAATGGTACAATACAATATATTAATATATTATATACGAATATTGTTAGGGTAAAATTAAACTAACAGAATTTTAAAATTATTTTTGGTTTCTTTTGTGAAACATTATAATAAATGGCTATAAGTGAGAAAAGTG
>NW_021770976.1:2537-22334 GCF_005508785.2 Acyrthosiphon pisum | reverse complement strand
ATTTCTATTATTATTTGATACCAGATCCCTTTTAGTAAAACTTATAGTGGGATCAGGAAAACAATAATACATTTTTAAAATTAGCTTTTGTAAAAATATCAGTTAATGTAAATATTATGTATCTGTTTTAATTGGTTTATAATATTCATAATATACATAAGTACAAATAAGAAAATACATTAAAAAAAATGAAAAATAACATGTAAACTTATTTTATATTCAAACAATATTAACATCAATTGATGAGGTAACAATTGAATAAAATTACATACCTACCTATATTACTTTTGTGAACATTTATAGATAATAATAATATAAAAAAACTTTTTGAAATAAGAATATTTTGTAAAAATAATTGTTTTTTAATTTATGATAAATACCTATGTATAACAATAATTTTAATTAATTTTGTTAGAAAAACATGTCTTAAATTTGTCAAAATTAATACTTATTCAGGATTTAATGATAAAATTATTTTATTATGATTTATATTTACCTACCATATTTAGGTAAGTCCAATAAATTATAAAGGATATTATACATAATATGTTGAAATTTCAATATAATATGTTGTTAACAAAAAATCAATATCGCTTTTAAAGGAAAATATAAAAATAACATAACATCACCCGTTGTGGCGTTGTTCTAAGGTCTCTAAAACTAGACACTGCAAATATTTTTTTCCCATATTCGTGTAGGTCACAGTCTAGTGTCTACCACATCTTCAGTCTTCTCTACCACTCATAGCATATTATGGCATATGTCATTAAAATCTTCCCCCTTCTGCAAATATGTGATCTGCAACTTTAAAGACATTATCTTTGTACGTCACTTTCTTATCCCTAATTCCTAATTCAAATGAAAAGATGTAGGTATCATTTTTTTCCAATATTAGGGAGAATATAATGATTAATGGGTATCTTTATTTAAATACCATATAGGATTCAAACACGGATCGTGAACCCTGACTATTTTGTTTAATTGTAATTTTAAGCTAAGTTTATAAATAATATAGGTAATGTTAATCATGTAAAAAAAATAAAATTGTTTTTTTCTATAGATAACAAAGAAGCCGGGTAGAAAACCAATTATTGACCATGAATTGGTTTTTGACGCACTTGTTAATAAAAAACATTTACTATTTATTGATAATGAACTGAAACCAATCTCCGATAAAATTTGGACAGAAATATCCTTGGATCTTGGAAATAAAATCACACCAAATAGTTTGTACATATCGGTATATCAAAACCGCCATGGATGGAAAAATCACCTTTTTGACTTGTGTGGCATTGCAACATTAAGTCAAACCTCAAGTTTTGACATAACATGTGATACATCAAGTTCATCTTCAACAGAATTCAATAAAAATAAGACCGTTTTTTTTTTTACTATTCCCTATCAGCTATTTTCTAGTATAATGCCATGTACTACACGGTACAAAAAAAAAAGGAAGTTCAAGATCTTATAATATATTGAAGCCATATGCCTGGGCAGACGTTATAAACGATGCTTTTATAAAAAAACATAAGTTACCTTGTAACTTTCTATATAAAAGAGCAAAAGTTAGTATTGATACTAATAATACAAAACACTATATTACTTTTCAAGGTAAATGTAAGGATTGTGGTGAAAATTTATTTGGATGGTGCAATAAAAAACCAAAAGAATTTGAACCACTAGAAATAAATATTTCGACAAAAGATACTCGAGGAGAAGAACTGGCTCACTCTTCAAAAAGACCTCTTATGGGTCTTAAACGTCAAAAAATTGGTAAACAATTATTAACGGATATACCAGCAAATTGGAGAAGACAAAATACAGAAGAGATGGATTTTGATTGTACTTCACCACCAAATTTGTACAAAAACAATGTTTTAAGTAAGGCCAAACAAGAGTATACTGATAAATTACTCAGATTACTAAAAAAAAACGTTTTAGAATCATTAGTTGAACTAAAGCACACATCTTTGGCAGGAAGTATACATAATATAGGATATGACCCTTTGTATGTACATTATTGGACCAACCACCAAATACTCATTTACAGAGATTATAATAAAGAATACTGCAGATTAGCCCTGGATGCAACGGGTAGTCTAGTCAAAAAGTTGAAACGTACAAGCATAAACATCTTGTCTGCAGATATATTTCTTTATGAAGCGGTAATAAGTCAAGGATTTGGTCAATTCCCCGTCAGTCAAATGATTTCAGAAAGGCATGACACGATATCAATTACATTTTGGCTAGACATGTGGATCAAATCCAGAGTAAATCCACCTAATGAAGCAGTATCAGACTATTCAAAAGCTCTTCTTGGTGCAATGTGTAAATCATTTTGTTCAAGTAATCTTCGGTCGTACGTTCAAAAATGTTTTTTTGTTCTAACTAATTCAAGTTATGATTTACCACCATGTTTTTTAAGAGTGGACGTATCACATATGATTAAAATGTTTTGCCGTTTACAACATTTTAATGGAATCAGAAATAAACGTTTAAAAGAATTTTATGTTCGTGGATTTAGACTTTTATTAACATCAACAAGTTTAGAAAGGTTCAAAAAATTATTAAAATCCTTAATGGTAGTTATATTGAGTCCCACAGATGGTTGGATGGATGAAAACAATATGAAACCAAACCCTTCAGAAAGTTCTAGACAATATTTACTGTCATTGATGAAAGATACTGCTTCATTTAATGATGAATATATTTCCGAAGAGTGTACGAATATTGAAGTCTTGATTGACGAAACCGATACTTTAAATTCAACAAACTTTTATGATCGAGATGAAGTAGTGCGTTTTATCCATGAAATAGAAACTGAAAGCAATATGGATGCTTTAAACAAAGGCAATAGAGAATCTGCATATTTCATACCAGCTTTATTGAAAGACTTAAAACGTTATTGTTATGATTTCCCTTTATGGACTTCAGTTATGGTTGATCAATTTAAATCTCCTTACCTCATTGCTACTAGTTCTTCAGTTGAAAATGATTTTAATAAACTAAAAAACGAAGTGTTGAAGTTATCTACACGACCGATGACAGCTGACCGTTTTGTAATACGACATGTTAAAAGCATTGATGAGCATAGTAAACTATTTCGTAGTATGCAATTGAGAAATACGTATGCAAACATAAATATAAACAACAAAAGGAATATATTACCAGAATGTGATAGTGACATTGAAAATAGTCATAAAAAAAATGAACAAAAACTTATTAACGATATTTGTGACTACGATTATGAAACTAGTTTTAGAAATAATGACAGTAATTCGAAAGTTACCCAAATTGAAATAAATTCAATTTATCCTCAGAGTCCTAATATTAAAAGGAAAATTAACAAACATCTTTTTAGTCCTGCAGGTAGGAAAATTGATATTGACTCTGAAAATAGTGATAATGATATAAAAACTTTATTTGACTTTAAAAAAAATGATATCGACAGTACAATAAATAACTTAAATGATAATGATTCAAATTCATTGGAAACTTCAAGTTGTATTAGTAGCGATGTTGAAAACTGGCGAGGCAAAGGAGAAAACCTTACAGCAAAGCTAAGTTTAATTAAAAAATATAAAAAAAGAACTAAATACATGGACCCAACACCAGAGATTGAAAGATTATTAAACAAAAGTTTGAGGTAAAAAAATCAGACACTACTGATCAACGGAAACATGAAAACACCAATAAGAATTAATAAAAAAAGATATTTAGTCTCAAATACTTGTGCTTTTGATTCGGTGTGTATTCTTATTGCTATGGCGTATACAGACAGTAAAGATTATCAAGAGTTTATTAATAAAAGTCATAATGAGCTTTTAACATTTTGTAAGGATTTAGCTATCAATGGTCCAAGTTCTATTATATATAAAAAACGCCTAGGAATTTTAAATAAAATATTCCAAGAAGATCTGGGAATTACCGATGTCGTTGTCATAAATGCAGAGTGTAATGTTCTTCACATAATTAGTACACTGATGAAAACTAATCCATCAACCACAAACATAAAAACCTGTTCAGAGAATAATTGTGGAGTGAAAGAACACACTTCTCCAACTATTATTGTTACGCTAGATGATGGGTTTACAAATCTTCAAAAAAACTTGCAACAATACTGTGAAGATAAAATTATTAAGTGCTATGACTGTCACAGTAATGCTGTATCAAAACGAATGTTACACGAACACCTGTTTATTGAGACAGACATGTATGATGCACCAACAGCGTTAACAGACTTTCCTTTAGAAATAACTATCGATGATAAAGCGTAAGTAATATAACATAATATATTTATTAAAAACATGTATATATTAATTAATATAAAATTATACCTATATCTAATATTTTTGAATAACTATTATGTTGCAGCTATGTGCTTTATGGCTTAATTGCTTACATACCTGGGCATTATGTGGCATATGTAAGACGAGTAGGAGGATACTGGGAAATACACAACGACTTACAGAAAAAAAGCACCAACTGTCGTAATCCAAAAAAATGTTACGTTAAATCCCATATGCTGATGTATGCCATAAAATAAAATGTTTTAACTTAATGTAATTACACACTAACCTTATGTATATCAGAAAGCTAAAAAGTTTGTATTTTTTTTTTTTAATTTGAAAAATTATCTATTTGTTATTAATACTGTTTTATACATTTATAAAACATTTCAATCAATTTAATTAATGGTTAATACACATTTTACTTTTGTTTTCAAATATTTACAAAATCGGCCGAAGTGGGGATTGCATACAGTTTGCTCCCTCATTCTTAAAATTGATTTTAAACCAAAATAAATTTATAGGACTTGTATAAACATTGTTGATTTGTATAAACATAAATTTCAAATTTGAAATTCAATTTGCAATTAATTGGGAGCTAGCTAAAATAGTCAGGGGGCTGAATAATTTTAATGAATATAATAATCAGATATTTTATTATTTTTATTAATGATCATAATTAGTCATTTTATTAAATTTTAGTATTCGGCATTTTGGTACTTGTTTTATTCATTTATATTGTAAAAAAAACACATGACTATATTTTTTACAATTGGTTATTGAAACACTGTCATTGCTTCTAAAATGGCAAGTTAAAAACTGTGGAAATTGCTCTGAAGCATAGTGAGTATCGTATGTACCTCGTCATTGAGTCTCTGTAATGAATATCAGAATATGATATATTTTAATTCAATAAATATTATTTAACATATTATTATATATATAACTGATAAATATTTTACGAATAACGAATTTTCGTGGAGACATTCAGTCGAACATGACATAATACGTTAAGCGGTATTTAAGTATTATAATTAATAATATTCCAACCTACCTGTAATTTTAGTTTTTTTCATATGGCGTTGAGCTGTAGCCGTAGGCCCGAAGGCCTAACTAAGTTCTGACACCATGGACTTATGCATAAGAAAATACATTTTGAATTATAATTAATAATTGTTATTTTTTGTTGAAATAATATTAAAAGTTATCAACATTTAAACATGATAATGTGAGTAAAAAAAAAATATTCCATGTATATTTTATGATTTTTATAGTATATAAAATATTATAAAAACAGTAAAAATGTAGTTAAATTAGTTAAAATTTATTTTTGAGGCTGCAAATTGTTGCAAATATTTTTAAAAACTTAGTACTTAGTACTTAGTATGCAAAATATTGATACCGGTTTGGAGTCGATCGAATGAATTGGTAGGGCTGACAAATTTTGCAAAAAAATTCGCCAAAATTCCAATTTCGATTTTCAAATTGTAAAAACAGATTTGCAATTATTTGCAATTAATTTGCTAAATATTGGCGGTGGTTTGGAACGGATCGGACAAAGTGGGGGGGCTGACAAAATTTGCAAAAAAATTTGTATCATGTAGAAAGGGGAAATAGTACGCGAGCGTATCTAGCGCAGCCTGGCTTACCACAGGCATACTACCCATTCGGCATTCCGTCAAACGATAAACGTAAGGCGGGAATAAATTTGGTAAATGGTTTATCATTAAAGTATAGATGGCGCCAGATTCGCTCATGTACGATTTCCCCCTCGTACACCTCTCTCGCGGACACTAAGCGGCTCGGCAGTAAACGTCTCGTTTCCAGTCCAGTGTAGTAGTCCGTGATTCTGACAGAGGTCTTATCATAAATTATATACAATAATTATCACGGACTACTACACATATATCTACTACATATATCTATTTGTGATAAGACCTCTATAACCTCAACCACGAACTAAGATATACCTAGATATATATCTTAGAGGAAATTCTGGAGCGGCAAACGTTGCAAACGTTTGATAACGGAGAAATTCGGAACGTCCGGTTGCTAAACGAAGCTGTAAACGTTTGCAAACATTGCAAACGCCATGATCCAGCGTTTGGTCTGTTTCGTTCTAGTAACCAGTACCGTGGTTGTTTTTATTTATACTATTGCTGTTATCGTTATCACAATTCACGACTTATCACGATTAATTTTTTTTTTATGTCTTACACCACTGGGGCCGGAGTGGCGCAGTGGTCACACAGTTGACTTACGACTCACACAGTCATCGGTTCGATTCATAGCAAAGTGCAAAAAAAATGTGTGTGATTCTACGCAGTCACCATTTTCCCGTGCTGTCGTCCGATTGCGTCATCCGGTTTCCAACTAGGTCCCACTCCACTGGGAGTGAAGACCGCACATGTCTCCTCTTGGAGAAGGGGGGTAGTATCATGCATATAGTGATATATACATAGATAAATAGATCACATGATCTCCCTACTACCCACTTGTGATAAGCATTGTCAAAGACCTTGAGGTCGTTACAATGAACAAATATAGAAAAAAAAAAAAAAAAATGTCTTACACCACGACCACGGTTAAACAAAATACCGCACTAAACCAACCGCTCGTGAATTTCTACGTTTTCAACGTTTCAAACGTTGGCGTTCGTTCTGCAAAACGTTTGCCGCTTTAGAATTTCCTCTTAGTTCGTGACCTCAACAAATGTTCATGTTCGTTCCCGTAAATGGCCTATCCATTCTTTAATCTCTATGGTTCGCACACGGAAATATGATAACAATTTATTTGATTACGGCTGCAGCTGCGGACCGCACCGTTGCATGCACATGAAGAAAAATGGATAAGCCACGGCTAAGCCTATCTCTAGTGAGGTCGCGTTCTTGGAGGGGTGTGAAAGAGGAAGAAAATTTAACCAATATTAACTTATATTATATGTTTTTATTGTTCTTTTTGTTTTGGGTCCCATGTTAATATAGGTGAAAACTTAGGCAAATTATCACTTACTCCGTATTCGTTATATATATATTTTTTTTTTAAGTAAAAAAAAGTAAGTTCAACTTACTGTTCAAAGTAGATAAATAACAATCAAAATCAGCGCACAACATTTTTCATCGGAATGAATTTTATTCATTGATAAATTATACCTATTATATTGGCATAACAATCTAAAAATAATTTGTTCAGTAAATAAAAATCAAATTATTATTGGAGTCAACACTCAACAGCCAACAGTCCCGATTCATAAGTAATAATATTCCCGGATTGTTTATATGTATCTACTTATCTGTAATAACTAATAGATATAGAATACGTACGCAATATGTAGGTATATTCGAAGCAGTCCTAATTTACTACGAGTATAGGTACTTGTTATGTAATAATTATGATGACATAAGCCTTTAAGCTTTTCGTTATCGTTATTCGTTGAGCTTATGAGTTTTGTGGACAGGTGAACATACAAATCGTAATTTGAAACTACTATATTTCATTAAAAATTAGCAAATTCTTCGTCCATATTATGATTAAAGGGACATAAATGTACATTACAATATATTATTATTAGAAACATAAAATCTAAATATTTCCGTGTGATTATTTATATAATATAATATAGGTAGGTATCCTAGATATAACCATTGACCTATTATAATTATTATAATAATAGGTCAATGGGTATAACTATACAAGATAACATAATTTCAATGATGACTACATACCCGATGACAGTTAGTTGAAAATTCAAGGGCACACTACCTATACTTGTACTGTACAGAAACTTAATCTTCTGCTGCGTACAATTTAACTACTGCAGAATACAGATTATGGTTATGTACGATCAGAAGATCTCATAAAATACACAGAGGAAAACTACAGGGCTCTGGGTGTTCTTACAATTAAGTTACTTTAAAAAAAAAGTAGCAATTATGTTCATTTTTAAAAGTGTTATCAAAGGTCTAAATAAAAAAGGTGGGTAAGTGGATTTCGCTCTGCTGTACAGTAGGTTACAAGTGGGTCACTGTATAATGGATGGTATTAAATTTGAATTCAATGATATAATATCATTGTATAAGAAAAACGATTCTGAGCGGAGACGGTATGTTAGTCTAGGTATAAGACATAATATTATATTAGGTACTTATAATAAATTCCAAATTAATCATATCATAATATCTAGTAGTCCGTGTTATTTATCAATTATCACATCAATATTCGCCCCATATAACCTTAAAATAGTATCACTAAATTTTCATGTGATAAGTTCTTATGTCCTATCCATGAACATTAGAGAAAGGACGCCGAACTGTGCATATAAAAGTGGTCCGAAATTATCGCATTCCGCCAGAATGCGCGTCGGACAGTAGTGATGTCGTTTTTACGCGTACAGCATAGGGAATTTATTGGTTTTTTAATAATATAATCTAAATGACGAAACTTATGAATAATTACTATGGAACGTTATTTTAAGACCAAATTGTCCTCGATCGAATATATGTGTTTCTAGTAATATACGACTTCTATAAAAAGAGATATAGTTGTTTTAAAACATGCATTAGAATTTTGTGATATATATTATATCTATAGGCAATATAATATCAATGATTGCGTCTTATCACAACTCACAAGAATAAAATGTAAAATATTATGTACTTGTAGCACGAATTAAGATTTAATATTAATATATTATTATTATTCGTATTATTATTCGTGACTTGTAGTAAGTACAATAATATTATTATATAAAATGTCCAGAAACTGTTTTGTTCCTGGATGTCGAGAGGGCTACAAATCCAAAATTAAAATTAATAAATGGCAAGGAATAATAAAAACAACAATGTTTAAGGCGCCCAAGGTAAGATCCTAAAATCTGAATTGTATTCGTTTTAATTTAGTACTTACCAACAAAATTTATAATTTGTTATTTTGTTCTAATGGTTAATATTTTAGTTATTAGTTAATCGCTTGGTATTACTATTGAAGGCATACAATTATCTACCTACTTAGAATTCAATTTTTAGTAATATTTTTACTCTTAATAACTTGTATTTTATCTGCATATTATTATTATGTTATAGGATCTACTGCTTCTGGAGAAATGGGTCAAAGCTATCCCACGAGCTGATAGAGAATTGCGTCCTGGGATTGATAGTGTATGCGAAAAACATTTTGATGAAACCTATCTTAATAGATATTTTGAAACCAAGTTGCCTGATGGTTCAATTAATCAAATAAAAAGAGATAGAATAATATTAAAAAACAATGCGATTCCATCAATTTTCCCAGATTTGCCACAGTATTTAACTAAAAAGAGACCGATTGAAAAAATTATTGCAGAAAAAAAGATACTTTTTAATAATTATATTCCAAATAAAATTGACGATATTTCAAATACAACTGACCATGTTTCTGAAACTTTTAATAATTTACATGATATACTAAAAAATATGTCATTACCTGATGGATGGTTTTTTACTTATTTGAATAGATCATTGGTATTAGGTAATTTAGATTCAAATTATGAATTAATAAAAAAAATTATAGTATCAAATAATGACTTAAATTTAAAGGTATGATTTTTAAATGTTAACTAAAACTAATGTCACAAATAATTAATTAAAAATATATTTTAGGTATTCATTAGAAATAAGTTAATCAATATAACATGTACGTCAGTTACATGTATTGAAGATATAACAAAAGTACTAAAAATAGTTGATGATTTTGTAATGTGTCCTGGAACTGGAATTGATAATTGGTAATATGTTTGTAGTTTTTTTCATTTCATTTTTAATTTAAAGTTACCTATTGATGATTTAAACAAATTATACAGTCCAAAATCTGATCAATGTTGTGAGCACATAAATTTAATTTCATTGAATCAAGTTCGTAATCCACGCTGTACTGAGTGTGCCAAAAAAAGGAAATATTTTATGGATACTCAAAGAGTTTTCCTAGAACAGATTAATGAAAAACCAACTACAAAACCTGTTTTAAAGAATGTTTTACGAATAAATAAACGGCTTAATATTAAAGTATGCATAGTTAATAAGTTGTGAAGTTGAAAATAATACAATTTAATTTGTTATTCTCTAGTTAAACCTAACTTAGTCCATCCTTGGATGGAACTGTGGTAGTATATTAAGTCATTGTATAAAGAGCTATATATAACATATTATACAATTTTTTATACTGTGATTAAATGTTGTTTATTAGTAGACTCATAATTCTCTATGGCCATTTCATTGTTAAATTAATTAAAATTACAAAATATACTAATATTTAAAACTAAATTGAACCTCTGTTAGTCCTCTATGGTATTACTTATCGATTAATGTGTTATACTCTTAGATCATAATAAATTGTATTGAAATGGCCTAATTATATTTCTAATTAATACACAACTTGTTGCTTGTGAAACTAAAATCTGTGTATACTAAATTATATGTTATGTATTTGTGTAGTATTAAAAAAAACAATATAAATTATTAAGTTGCTTGTGAGACTAAACTCTGTGTAAACTAAATATTATATGTTATGTATTTGTATAGTATTAAAACACAATATAAATTACAATTAGTTGCTTGTGAGACTAAAATCTGTGTATACTAAATTATATGTTATGCATTTGTGTAGTATTAAAAAAAAAAACATGAAGTTCCATTTCTTATGAGCATGAATTGCTTGTGAGACTGTATTCTGTGAGTATTAAATTCTATGTTCTTTGTCTTGTATAAAAAAAAACAACAAAAAACTATAATAATTTTCGTTTAAATAGGTTACAAATTTACAAGCTAAAGTAGGATTGTTAAAACAACAATGTGCAGAAGCATCTGCAAAATCTATAGAAGAAGCAATTATAGAGATGCCAGAAAATCAACAGGAAGCTGTTCGCGCTTGCTTTGCAGCAGCAAAAAAACATAATGTTAAAGGTAATCGATATACTATTAATTGGATTTATGAATGTTTGTTGATTCGTATCAAGAGCAAAAAGGTATATGAACATCTTCGTTCTAAAAACATACTGACTTTACCTTGTGTGGATACCCTGCAAAAGTATATACAAAAAATGTCTAGCCAGTATGGCTTTCAACAAGCTACTTTTGATATTTTAAAAAAAAAATCTTCAACAATGAAACCTGAAGAAAAACGAGGTAATTAATTTGTTGGGAAATATAAGTGTCTTTATTGCAGGGTTGATTGTGTATTTATGTACATTGTACATGATACATTTTTATTTTAGTATGATACTATTTTATTGACGTTGATAAAACAAAAATAATATTGTTTACAATGATGTATATTGTATAAACTTATTAGAATATAAGTACTGTCCTATATTATTGCTCAACCCTGCTAGATAATTTTTAATGAACTTGTAATATATAATGCTAAAACTTTTAGGAACCTTACTTCTAGACGAAATGAAGTTAAGTGAATCTGTTTCATCATAGGCGGAACTAGACATTTTAATTAGACTGGGCCACTCATGAGAGTCATTTTTCACCTATCATACTCAAAAGAAATAAGGGTGGAGAGTGATATATGGAACATTAATGTTTTTTTTTATTACAATACAACTGTATAACATAGGTAATTATTGATGTTATAAATCTAAAATTGTATCACTTATAAGTTATAATATAAACTAAAATGTTACATGTGAAATACAGATACTAATAATATTTAAAATTGTATCTTAAAATTAAGACTTATAAAGCTAAACGACGTTCATATGGGACCATTCTTTTAAATTCTTCGATCACATCATTAATGTCGACATTTTTTGCCATGGTTTGTTCAATATATGGACAAGATTAGAATCAATATTAGGTTATACAATTTTATAACTAAGGCGCGGATTTTTATGTAATAAAAGTCAAAATATGTTAATATTTATGATTTTTTTTTTTTACCAAAATATGTATTAAAAAACTTGAAATATTTTTTTTTTTTTTTTGTTAGTAATATAATATGATAGAACTAGTAATTCAATTGTGAACAACTGTGCAAAATTAATAAGTAATAAATAATGAATAATAATGTTACATTTTACATTTATGTTACATATATTGTACTGTTTTATTATCAATAACACTAAAAATAAAATAATTAAAATGGTTTTTACTATAAAATGATTGTAGTTCTTAAAAGGCTTAACTGCTGTTAGTCTGTATGCAATAAGCGAGTTGGTGCACATAAAAATAGGGCCTGCTAGATAATAAATATTTAGATCTTACATCTAGTAATGCTTTAGTACCTATACAATTAATTAAATTTAACACTTAAAATAAATATAAAATTAATAACTTACTTGTCCATTTTGCTAACCATGCATCTGTATCCTCAGTCCGTTCACCAGTAGGTATGGTCGTCAAATAAACAAAAAATATTAAATTATTTAAACTAATAACCTTATAATGTCTATATTTTGATTATTCGATAAACGATAATAAAAAAAAAAAGATAAAACCCGTAGGTACTGAACGTATGAACAATGAAAATAATACGGCGAGACTCGCAGTGACATTTTCTAAAAATAAATATCAATAATTTAAAAACTTTTGAAAATGATTTGATTTTGATGACCAGCTGTAATACTACTAAATATATTTTTAACATTTGAACTATTCTATTTATTACGTACAGTTAATTTCTCAATTTTCTTTTACATTTATATCTAATTTTTTTATTACATTTAAAACAATAGATTCTTAGCAAATGTATACATTAACACGGAACCAATTAGCCTGGGCCATGGCCCAGTTGGCCCAGGCCGTAGTTCCGCCTATGTGTTTCATTCAATAAAAAAACGTTTGAAATAAATGGTCTAACAAATTTAGGTGACTATACTCCCGAGCATCAAACAAATAAAAAAGGAGACCATGCATTAGTCCTTATGTTCCAACCATTTCGTGGTAAATGGGTGCAATCTTTGGCATGCTTTTTAAGTAAAGGTTGTGCATCAAGTACTGTGTTACACAAAATTATCATTGAAGCAATTCTTCTACTGGAAAAATCTGGTTTCAATGTAGATGTCATAACGACTGATGGTGCCACGTGGAACCGCAGTATGTGGTCAAAATTTGGTATTTCTAAAGAAAATATAAGTTGTACGCACATGCATGATGAATCCAGAAGATTATGGTTCGTATCTGATTTCCCACACCTTATAAAAAACATGCGAAACTGTATGGTTAAGCAAGAAGAGTTTTGGGTTAGTATTTTTATTTTATACATTAAACTTAAATAGTATAGACTGTATCCAGTATTCATTCACAATGTTTCTTATTTTTATTATTATTTGAAGTATTAAATCTTTACTTTGAATTTAATATGTTTTAGACCCCAGATGGAGTTGTTAAACTTAAGCATTGGGATGCTGTTTTGGCTTCAGAGAATCAATCTGGATATAATTTAAAAATTTGCCCAGGGCTTTGTGTAGATGATGTGCATCCAAAGCCATACCAAAAAATGAACGTTGGCAGAGCATACAGGGTAAATGATGAACACACAAACTAGTAGTGCTTGGAAGGAATGCATTCAAATGAATTGTTTTCATTCATAATAAATTTAAATATAATTTTAAAAGTTGTTGAGAATTAAGAGAAAAAGTTTTTATACAAATTAAACATGTTAAAAACAAAATAACTTATATCTATTTAAACAATTTATTATCATAAATTGTATGAATACAGTTTAAAATTATTAAGGATTTAGATTGATTTAGTTCCTTTTTAACAATATGAATGTGAATTAGTTCCCTTTTTAAAAGCACTGCACATTGGTGATTATTACTTTATATATTGGTCATTAATGTATAATATGAATTGTATAGTTTTTTGGTGAAAAAACGGCTGTAGCAATGGAGGCTTATAGGGAAACTAATATTGACTTAAGTGATTCTAAACCTACTGTTACTTTTATACGACGTATAAGCAATTTAATCAAATGCATGGATTCTCGTACATCAAATAATGCACTGCACTATAATTCTTTTGAATATCAGGTAATGTATTTGAAGCATAATTGCATGTTAATAGTTAGTAGTAGGTACCTATGTACCTACATATTCAAAATATAAATAAACTAACTTTAGTATTGTTAATTTAAGGCTATCAAGGATTTTCAGCAATATTTAGAAAACTGGAACAATGTTGCACGTGAAAAAGGTTATTACTTCTTAACCGATAGTACATATTATGGATTACAGATTTCATTAAAAGCTACAATAGAAGTTTTTGATTATCTGCGACTTAAATGTGATTATCAGTTCCTTATGACATCTCGATTAAATCAAGATAATCTAGAAGTAATAATTTATTTGGCTTAACCAGTCTATTCCTTTATTAACATTGGTATCTTATTATTTTTGTAGAGATTTTTTTCAATGATGAGAAGTTCCTGCGGTTCCAACGATCATCCTGATTCAGTTCTATTTATGCAAATATTTAGGCTAATCAGTACATACTCTTTGGTGAAGCCTCCCAAAGGAAGTAATATTTCTGGAGGAGAAATCCTATCATCATTATTCAGTATACATGATTTAAATACCCCAGACAATAAACGATTACAATTTCAACAATCTATTGACTATATAGTAGAAAACGGCTGTGATGATCCAGATATGTCTTCTTTAAATGTACAGATAGAACATAACTACACAACACCTATAATTGGCAATATAGCTGTTACAAGTGATCCAGTATTGGCGTATATTAGTGGTTATGTAGCTAGAAAAGCCTCTAGATTCACTAAATGTCCAATTTGTCTTGATTCGTTGACGACATCTCAAACATTGTCAAGAGACATTTTAATTGAAGGTATATCCCGTGGACATTTGCTTAAACCTTCTACAAATCTATTTCTCCTCATTAAGTCGTTGGAATCTGCTACTCTGAAAGTGATGGCTACAGAAGAATTATCCTCAAATACTATCTTCAAAGTTATTGACACATTTGGAGAGGTTGGATCAGCACAATTAGTTGGATGTAGTGATATGCAACATAAGCATGGATTAACATCAGCTATAATCAATTTTTTTTTAGTTACAAGAATGCATTTTATTTGCTCTCGAAACAATTCGATTGAAAATTCCAAAAAAGAAAAAACAAGACTTCATCGGAAGTCAGCCAAGTTAATTTAACTATTTTATAAATTAATTTTTAATAAATTTAACAGAGAAGTTACATAATAAGCTGTATTAGATTATTTTACAAACCTACATCAATCATTTATTGAACACATTTGTTGGTTGACAATGTCAGTGTCTAAATAATAATATAGTTACGCAACTTTTCATAAAATACCTAATTTACATAATATATCATTATTCATTAGTTATAGAAGTATTTACTGTTATAAGTAAGTTATTCTCTTCTTATGGCGTTAAAAAATATTTTTATATTTAATTGAATCATAGGTAAGGCACAACATTTATAATAATGTATAATATTATATTGTATTACAAATATATTCGACCTAGTTGTGACACAGACTATAGTCTGTGGTTGACGGTTGTGATATAAATTAGATTTACGGGATTTTTACGACTTCGTAAGTACTTATTCAGAAATAAGTGTAAACATCATGACTGAATTAGTTATAAAATATTATTTATTCATTATAAATATACTTTCTCAAAATATTATATTTTATCCTCCAAATGGATTATGGATATAATATGGACATTGAGCCTTTAGCTTATTATGTAGATGCCAGACATACAATCGTAAGCAGTGGCAGCAAATACAATAAAATGTATATAGTATAATTTGGTAACAGCGATTAGAGAATCGTAATAAAACGCATGAATTGATATTATATTACTTATTGATATATAGATAGGTTAGGTTAGAATAATATGGTAAGAATATTATGTATAAAAAAATCGAATTTATTTTTTAAAACAACTATATCTCTTTTTATAGAAGTCGTATATTACTAAAAACACATATATTCGATCGAGGACAATTTGGTCTTAAAATAACGTTCCATAGTAATTATTCATAAGTTTCGTCATTTAGATTATATTATTAAAAAACCAATAAATTCCCTATGCTGTACGTGTAAAAACGACATCACTACTGTCCGACGCGCATTCTGGCGGAATGCGATAATTCCGGACCATGTTTTTACGCTTCGTTCGGCCGTGTTCGGCGTCCTTTCTCTAATGTTCATGGCACGGACTAAGATATATATCTTATATATGTTATATATAAGATATTATATGTTGTATATCTTAGTCCGTGCTCTGAACCATTATAGTATATGGCTCAAAATATAATAATATAAGAAATGATTTGTGCAACGATTATCTATCAATAACATATTTTATCAAACCGATAGAACCTATAGAGCCAATAAGTTATAGGATCAATAAATAAAAATAAAAAGTTTGAACATTATAATATTTATTAATCTTTATTATAAAATCAGTAATATTTCCATATAGGCTCTCAAACATAGGTCAAAACACATTTTATTCACCCTTAGTTATTTTGTAAATTAATAATAATTTAAATAAATGCAATAAAAATTTGAACTAAGCCAATTGAAAATAATAACAATATTTCAGAATATACTTTCTAAAGAGTAAATACACGGGTGTTATGCACAGTTAGCTGTTAGGTAGGTACTTAATATTAAATATGTATAAGATACAAATATTTATTTTGGATACTCACAACAGCTGACAGGGACAAATGTTATCCAAAGTTGTCTTCTTTTTATAATTGACGAAAATGTAATTATGTAAATCATAAAATATGATGAATATTGAATAATGTAGCGTCGTTGGGTAAAAAAGTAGAATGTTCAAGAATCAAAAGGGATGAATACGTGATTGAAAATAATAATAATTTTTTAATACCCACGGAATAAAAAAGAAAGAACAAAAATGTGATCACTGATAACATATAATCAAGTTAGGTACATCATAATTACAATTTAGTTTTTAATCTCCTTGGATTATTATCTTATATCTTATCTTAATATATATAAATCTCGTGTCACGATGTTTGTCCGGGATGAACTCCGAAACTACTGGACCGATCTTGATGAAATTTTTTACACTGTCTGTAATTTGGTCTAACTTAAAAGATAGAGTAATTTAAAAAGGGAGAGGACCAAGCCAGGGAGGTGTTCAAACGGGAATTTTGAGATCTCAGATGGAAATTGTTGTTTATAAATGGTTGCCATGGGTTTTTAAGCTATTTTAATAATAATAATTATAAAAAAAACTGCTTTACTCTTTAGATATAAATTATAATATAATACCTATATAACTATATAACTATAAAAATGTTAAATGAAAATCTTTGTACTCGCTAAACTCTGAAAATACTTATCAGATCTTCTTGATTTTTTTTTACACGAAAGAGTTTCACGGAGAAGTTTTATATGAAAGAAAATTGTGGGAAAATCCACCGGTGTATAATATATTGGTTGCTATTGGTTAATCTGGCATGTTTGTTGATTTGTATTATTATCTTTTGTCAACATACATATATATAATATATACAAAACTATCTGATAAGTAGTTCCAGAATTTAGTCTGTATAGTTAAAGTCTGTGTATAATATATATAGTTAGATATTTAGTTTGTTTAGTTAGCTTAGATCTCCGGGAAGATTTACAAAGGGTTGCATTTGTTTTTTTTTATTCATCGGATTTTTAGTTCGGTTAGGTTAGGATAGGATTTTATATAAGTTGATTATATTAATCCATCGTAGGTGGAATTAAGTAAAAACGACAAGCTTGGTATAACTTTGATACTTTAGACTTAAATCATACACTTATGTACAAACAGCACGGGGTCCGCGATCTACCGCTGATAGATTGCCCACCTAATAATGTACTGCTGCGAAGCAGAATTTTTATTCCGTGCAACAGAAAAGTTGAGATAAATTTTGAACACCATACAACGAATATAAAATAACGAATTGAATAAAGTTTGAGTCATATAGAGTTGATACATATAACGGGCGACGAAGTGCACGGGATCGGCTAGTATATTATTATATTATTATATACTTATTATTAAAAAATAAAAAGTTTGAACATTATAATATTTATTTGGTAACAGCGATTAGAGAATCGTAATAAAACGCATGAATTGATATTATATTACTTATTGATATATAGATAGGTTAGGTTAGAATAATATGGTAATAATATTATGTATAAAAAATGAATTTATAAATTTATTTTTTAAAACAACTATATCTCTTTTTATAGAAGTCGTATATTACTAGAAACACATAATATATTCGATCGAGGACAATTTGGTCTTAAAATAACGTTCCATAGTAATTATTCATAAGTTTCGTCATTTAGATTATATTATTAAAAAAACCAATAAATTCTCTATGCTGTATGTGTAAAAACGACATCACTACTGTCCGACGCGCATTCTGGTGGAATATGATAATTCCGGACCATGTTTTTACGCTTCGTTCGGCCGTGTTCGGCGTCCTTTCTCTAATGTTCATGGTTCTATCTTATCTATGTAAAACTATTATACAGCAGTTATCTTCTATACTGAACACAGTCGTGTAATTGTAACGTATTATTTATTTTATTTAAACAAAACTTAACAAAAAGAAAACAGCTTATGCGATAGTAACTAAAAGTGAGAGTTGAGAAACCGTCTTTTACCGTCATTTCTATTTTAATGTTTTTTTTATTTTATATAATCCGAAAAAAAAAATATCTTTAAGTCTGTAAGCACAGCTTTACATAGAATTTCTATCTAAAGTCGTACCTGCAAGATATAACGCTCATAGTAATATTATAAAACTATAATATTATCATTACAACGATAAATTCTTATTATTCTATTTCATTTTTGTTTAAAAAAAAAAAGAAGTATTCATGTTAAATTTAATAAATAGCAATAACAAAAAAAAAATAGTACTTACATGGCTTGTGGAAATTGAAGTATTGAAAGTATTGAAGTATGATGGCTGGTCTCTATTTACGAGTGTGAAGTTAGCAATTAACCTAGCCATTGATAAGGAATTTACCATATTGGCCATTACCGCTTTGTACGATGAGTTGCCTATGGTATGCCCCTCATCCAAGTTATAACCACTCGTATAAATCCTCTAGATAGCGCCATAAAATGCATTTTTACCTTGTTATTATTAACCTAGGTTAATACAGCTGTATATTAACTTTAATTATAGTTAAATACTTTTTATAACGTTTTTTATATTTCCTTGTTATACAATAAATATAATACATTATAATATTAAGCATTATAACATTAAAAAGTTATAGCGAAGCTCATTCGGCAGGTCGGTATGCCGTCGTTAAAAATCGCGGAAATTAGTGGACCACTATAGTTTTGTAGAGAATTTTCTCAGCTTTTCGCTAATATACAACAATTGTTTTCTCACCTCCTTGTAAAAAATATGTAATATAATAAACATTTTCATTGTACTATGTTATAATATATGTACAATAAGTGTTTTAAACAGAACATCTTAATTGTTTTTATAGT
>NW_021770976.1:1591-2487 GCF_005508785.2 Acyrthosiphon pisum | reverse complement strand
AAAAACGCATTTAGGCATTGTTAATAACTTTCAAATACTTACAGATATAGAGAATTGAATAATGAATTTACACAAATTTAAGGAATTTAATTTTTAACTGTTCCTACATACATTACAAATACTTAATGAAAGTGTGATTAAACAGCACAATAATAGTATTATATTCCATCATGCCCATTTAATAATGATGGCATTTAATTATATATAATTATCTATAATCTGATAATTAGTTTAAATGTAAGTAAATAAATAATGTAAATATTGTAATGTCAAATAATATATCAAATATTCAAAGATAAATACAAAACAGGGTATGGACATGATGGAATGTTCGCTGTTTTATTTCGTCATATACTTTCATTAAATTTTTGAATTTTTAAAAATGATATAAGGGACCTAGGAAATAGTTTGGTATATCAAAAGTTTGTTACCTACTATAGGTGTGACTAGACTTCATCGGCAGGGGCAGCCTAGCTAATAACCGGTGCTACCTTATTAGTGAACTGAATGAGTGTTTAAAATTAAAATTTTTGACCATATAGTTAAGTTGAATTGCGATAAAAAATAGGTATAATAAACAGGGTCCGGATTTATATGCATTTGCATGTTTTTTTAACAGTCCAAAAATTAGCCACACGCCCACAATTTTGAATTCTAGTCAATAGATCCGGAATACAAAGTTTTATTTTGCATATTTTTGAATATTTTGTAATTTATTGATGTGTACTTTATATTTCTGTATTTTACCAATATTTTTTAACCATGGTCATTGTTATTCGGAGTTTCGGACTTTTTGGTAATCGATCGGTAAAATTATATAGACAGTGTCGGTGGTGTGGGTAAATTAAACCAAGTTTTTTTTATATTTTTCGTGGATAAATAATACATTTATTATG
>NW_021770976.1:0-1541 GCF_005508785.2 Acyrthosiphon pisum | reverse complement strand
ACTAGTTAGGTTTATTCAAGACTGTTAAAATATACCTATTTAGATACATAAGTTTTGTAAAAATATATTTTAAATTGTTATGTTATTCTTATTAAACAAGTTGTTTTATTAATAATTTTATACTAGTCAGGTATATTCAAGACTGTTAAAATATATTTAGCTATATAAGTTTTTTAAAATACATATATTAATAGGTATATATTTTTAATTGGTATTATGTAAATAGGTACCTACCTATTTTATTAACAAGGTTTGTTAAATTTTAATGTTATTCTCATTAAAGAAGTTGTTTTATTAATATAAGTTGTTTAAATGTTATTATATATAATATTAAAAGTTGTTGGTTTATTTATATGTGTATGTCATCTTACCCCAGGGAAATGTCAGCTTACCCCAGCACATGGGTAAGATGACGAATTTTGATTTTTTTTTTTGATTTAAAAAAAAATTGGCTTAAAGCCAAATTTTGACACTGATATTTTTTTTAATACTGTTCCAAAAGTTAAATTTTAATTTGGTGTAGAATTTGGACTTGTATCATAAAAATTAGCCATTTGAGAGTACATCAAACCTAAGGTTCGTCAACTTGCCCTGGTCTCCCCTATAGGTTTTCTATTTTTATTTTATTTAGATTTTTATTTTATTAAATATATACATTTTTATAAAATGTAGATATAAATTTAATCCAAAAAAAAGGCCAAATTGAATAAAAATACCTAAAATGAATAAAATTAAAAATAAACGGCTTGCATGCATCTTAATAATATTACTAATAAAATAATAGTCATAATTTATTATACTATAATTATTCATTTTCCTGCTCTTTATATTATTTTTCATTAAATTGTGCGGCTCACGATTCTTTTGATAGCTGGCCACGGCCAATCTTCTAAAAAGTCACTATAAACAGTATACTATAAATAGTTTTTACATATATTTTGATTTGTACAAAATAATGTAGGTATAGCAATAATTTATTTTATAAAATATACTCAAAGTTACCTAATAAAAAATACATAGAAACTACCCAGACAGCAATTTTTTGCTTAATAATATTATTATAACATTATAATCACGAATAATATTTGTATAACGTTATTATAACACTATTATAATATTATTGTTACAAAATGCTGTCTGGGTATATAAATTGACATATATATTTAGTTTCATATTAGTTGCTGCAACACATTATATATCGTTTCACTACGTGACCAATGGGAAATACACAATAAAAAAAAAATTAAAAAAATTAAAAAAATTAAAAATATATTGAATACAACAATAAGTCCACGTGCGATGATGTACATCTAAACTGTTGAAAATGCGATACATTTAGATTAAAAAAGCAAGAAGCAACTAACAAACTACATTATTATTTGTATGATTAGTCATTATTTATTATTTTATATTTTTAAATAATTTTATAATGTTGATTATAAGTTTATTATATTATTATTATGTTTTTAGTATTATAATAAATAAAGTTCAAACATAAAAAAGGTAAAAAATCTCTAAGATTTAAATAAATTTAAATTGAT
>NW_021770975.1:7149-7604 GCF_005508785.2 Acyrthosiphon pisum | reverse complement strand
GCCCGCTATGTAACTAGTATACACAGGGCCTATCCATTATGTATTATCTATGGTTAGGAGATACTAAGTAGTACAACTGTGCCAGTTCACAGGGGCGGATCCAGAGACATGATTAGAGGGTGACCTGCAAGTCATAATTTTTAGAAAATGTCGACGATTTTTTTTTTTTTTTGTAATTTTGTTTTAACAGTATAAAATTGTTTAGAAATACAGCTCTGGGGAGGTGGGGCTAGGGCTCACCTGACAGTTTAACGGATAACAGTCCATAAGGTTTGGTATGTGTGGACAAATTCCCTACTATAACCCAAGTTGAGAATAAGTTTGTGCAATCAAAAAAAATCAATAAAAAAAAAACCCTGCAGTTATACGTATGCACGTAACGGGGTCCGCAATCCACCACAAGTGATTGTCTACCTGATATTATAGGATTCGCCCATCGTCTGCGATCCGACGCA
>NW_021770975.1:5935-7049 GCF_005508785.2 Acyrthosiphon pisum | reverse complement strand
AAATAGCCTTTTACGCGGAAAGCCGCGCTATGCTTCTCAAACAAACCGCCAATCGACGACGGACGACGCCGGCGCGCGACACCCGCGCCAGGTACCGTCGGCCGGCCGTTCGGCGAACCGGATAAAAACGAGCAACTTGTTTTCGATACCTCGCCGGGTACACACGTACGGTCTACACCCGTCACCGCGAGTTCCGAAGATTATACCACGCTAACGCGATACATCCGCGTATTCATATAGCCAATATAGGCTCCATCATTATACTGTTTTGTTTGTTCGATACGTGCATCCAATAAACCTCAACCAGAAAATTGTGTTTGTCTCAGTTTTTTTCTCACTGTTGTATTTACTTGGTTACCTCAACTCACATCACCATCCACGCGGTACACCACAGGACCGCATCAACTGGCTCCCCGAACAGGAATCACCGGTAAGTGAAAACTGTCTTACCCCATACTACCCCCCCTCACATAACCTCCGTTGCGCGTTTTGGAAAAAGTCTCCGACAAAAACGTGGTTTGGCAGGCAGCAACGGAAAAACCGGCGTTACGTAATACATATTACATAAGGACGTAACGACCTGCCGCGCCGCACAATTTACGGACGCACCGACGACACCGCGCGCGACGTTCCAAAGTGCAAACGCACACGACGTAGGTAGGTAGGAACGCAAGAGCGCGAGGATACACCACCACCGCCCAGCACCACCACCCGCCAACGTCGACACGTTATTAGTTATTACCCGGGACAAAAATACCACGTAATCGGAAAGCCGCCGACTATCTTAATCACAATAGTGGGCCGGATAACACACACACGCACACCCGTGACAACACCCTGCGAAAACCGGTTACCGTGAGCGCCCGGCAATCGCATAACAATAACAACAACAACCCACTGACCTACTTTCCGTACGCAAACAAACACCGATAAACGGTCAACACAGCTGATCGAAGGAACGTGATATCCGTTCCGCCGACAACAGCCACATTTTATATTTTCTCGAAAACAACACCGGAAAAACAACCGGACGTCATGTCGGGAAAATATATGAATGAATTGACCGCCGCGGAATTGCGCTACGAGTGCAGGCAGCGCGAGTTGCCGGATACGG
>NW_021770975.1:4694-5885 GCF_005508785.2 Acyrthosiphon pisum | reverse complement strand
ATGGTGCATCTATGCTTAAAATATTGTATTATTTGTCATCATTTTTATGTCGTTGGCATGTAAAAATGTATTATACATGACATATATTATACATATAGGTATCATTTTTATTCTACTTTATAATTTTTTATTATAATTTATTTAAATTGTAGTGTATTTAATGTTATATTAAATAAAATATAATACAATAAGCAAAAACACAAGAAAAAGAATCATCGTTGTATCAATACTGACTACTAATTTGTATCTAAACCATATTCTGTTAATCATAAGAGTTCCTACAGCTAACACTTAATTATTATTCATTGTGAATTTGTAACTGATGTAGCACATACATATATATATATGTATATATATACATTTAAATTGTAAGTTTCATACACAAATTATTATAATTTTAAAAGCATATTTCTACTATGACCAAGGTTTGTAAGAGATTTTCAATTTTGTTGTATGTACAATATGTTTGGTTTCTACGTATTGCAGTCGATGCACCAATTAATTTATTTTTTTTAAATATCATTACACTACACTATATTTGAATTTGTATTGCTTAGCAATGTCTTTCGTAGGTGTGGTTAATGAGGTATGATTAAATATTGTGCCACCGCAAATGATTTTCATTGTAAAAATATTAAGCAAATACTGATTAGTAGTAACTAATTGATTATATATTATTTTTAATGTAAAAAATAAAACTAATAACCATAATTGCAACATTGTTAAGTACAGCGTTTAATTACTGTATTTTAATATTCTTCAGAATGCTTAACAAATAATCCATGTTCATATTTATTATTATTATTATTATTATTATACATTACTAGGTATTTATATTAAAACTAAAATTGTAAAAAATTGTGATTGACAGTATTAAAACCACTTTTAAAACCAAAAACTATAAGCATGTGCACAACACATATATATATAACATGATACATTTAATTGATGTTTTATAGGCTACTCATATATGCATTTAACTGTACTTAATGAGTATTTATGAACAATAATAATGTTATGCTAAGTACACCACACCTACAGGTGTCTATGTAAGTAATTTTAGAGCATTTAATTAGCTTTATGGAACGTTTTAATTTCACTTGATACGCACAGGTTGTTCGCAACCAGACACCTACATACCTGGGAGGTATGGTTGCCTTTAAATCGACTTCTTAACCTTTTTTATTCACT
>NW_021770975.1:1575-2682 GCF_005508785.2 Acyrthosiphon pisum | reverse complement strand
GACAGTTTAACGGATAACAGTCCATAAGGTTTGGTATGTGTGGACAAATTCCCTACTATAACCCAAGTTGAGAATAAGTTTGTGCAATCAAAAAAAATCAATAAAAAAAAAAACCCTGCAGTTATACGTATGCACGTAACGGGGTCCGCAATCCACCACAGGTGGATTGTCTACCTGATATTATAGGATTCGCCCATCGTCTGCGATCCGACGCAGTCGGATTGCCTACCTGTGTGATTTGATGACTGATAGCTAGACAATCAAATACAGCTATCAACTCTACATTTTTTAACAACCAAAAGCAGAGGACAAACGTAAGAAATGTTCAGTCCATCAATTTAGATCGTGAGTGACGAATAGTGACTCTTGAATTTTAAACATTTCCACCAAGCTTTATCTCTAATCCTTATCACAAATTACTTGCACCAAAATTCGGTACCCGCTCAAATCCACAGGCACCCGATTTTCACTTACATCTAGGATGCGACGGGAAATGCGTCCAATCCGCTATACGCAGATGCCCTATACCTCTTAGATTTGCATACAGCGATGATTGATAGCTAGACATTCGATTACAATTCTTATACAGTCAACAAAACAGAACCGGGCATACAGCAGGGCACGGTATTACACCAGACGAGAAAAGACCGCTAGACACTCAAAGTCACAGTTTTCAGTACAGTTTAATTTTTTTTGAATTTCCCGTGAAACGATTTTCACTTGACCACCACGAAGGCGCCGGAGGCGGCTTCCACAACGCCCGGAACGAGGCACACTGGAAGCTAGTATTGATATAAAACCAGAAGAAGTAATAGATTTGTTTGCAAAACAACATTCGAGACGTTTACAATTTTGTTTATAAAACTCTACTTTTATTTATATTTTTTTTATATACAAATATTTTTGATTTTAATACTTTTTTATGTGTGTACACTTATATAATATATTATAATTAATAATATATTTTAATATACCATTATACTAATATAAATGTTTTTATAAAAATATGTAAGTACTGATGTAAAAAAATATTGCCCCCCCCCCCAAAAAAAAAAACAAAATCCTAGATCCGCCACTGGTGATGAGTTATTGTTTTTATGTTAAAGC
>NW_021770975.1:0-1525 GCF_005508785.2 Acyrthosiphon pisum | reverse complement strand
CAAAAAGATCTTAACGAAGAGGGATTTGAGCGTTTGAGTGACAGTGACATAGCAGTTCGTTATGGTAGCGTAAGTACACCATCTACCTCACAACAGCCTGATTCTTCTTCTGAGAGTGATAATGAAGAACATTTTGAAAAAATACAGACAAGCCAAGCAATGGAAGCAGTTGATGTCCTCTTGAACTTCTGCGAACAGGAAAATTTTGACTTCCATGACATTATTGGCTTAAGAAAAATTAGAAGTGAAGTAAGGAAAATTATTTCAAACCAAAAAAAACAAAGACTTATAACTTCATATTTTAAGCCCTAATAACTTGTTGTATAAAATTATTGTATGTATATTATGTATGTATACATATTTCTAATTATAATTGAATCAAATTTTTAAAATTTCATTATTATAAAATTGTACCTATGTATTTCTAATTAAAATTAAATAAAAATTTCATTATTATAAAAAGTCTCGATTAACCGTGATTTTCATTTATCCGTGTGACCCCCTCCCCATCATTACCCCGGATAATCGAGGTTCCACTGTATTACAAACAAGTGCATATACTTAAAAACAAAATATATATGAAAGTAAAATCTTTTAAAATATAATAATACATTATTTTTAAATAAAATCTCAGTTTTAAACTTAATAACTATAGTAAAAAGTTATATAAAAAATACTTCTTTTTATAAATATAACAAAATATTGAAAAAAAAACAAATGAAAGTCAAATCTTTAAAAACATAATAATACATTATTTTTAAATAAAATTTTAGTATTAAACTTAATATTCTTATTTTAATCAGTCTTCAGTACAGTCTTCATCAATTAATGCTTCAGTATGTTCATCTTCACCTGATCTGAGATTTGAATAATACCATAAATATTCAGAAGGAACATACTTAGATGCAAGATCTCTCACATCTTTCAGTTTAGCTTCTTTAATACTCAATGGCCCATTGTATAATAAAGAATCATTTGTTGGTAGGCTCAATGTAGTTTTAGGTTTTTGAAGTATAAAATGGTCTTTGGCAGTAGAATGTACAGATACACTTGAATATAACCCATGTTGTGTGTATTCTATAAAACGGTAAGATAGAATAGAAAAACTTATTTTGCTCCTATTATTGACAGTTTTTTTAAACAAAGCTTTGGTATGTTGGGAGTAATTCAATATCATATTTTGTTTAACATCAATTACTTTAAATTTTTTACACGTATCTTGAACTAGTTTTTTATAAGTTGACGGTAAATAAACACGCTCAAGTTTTCTTCATCGTTTTTCTATTATACCAAAAGCCCGATCGCATGGCAAAAAACTATGACCCGGCTCTGGGTATCTGTGAATTATTTTTGTTATCCCGTAAATTTTGTTAGTCGTTATTGTATATAAAAATTGTGTTAACGCAAAATTTTTATTTTGGGCACTACAGTTATCCGAAAAAAGATATACTGTTTTTACAGATCGATCCATAATGTTAGAAAAGTAATGATTTAAGAAGTTTATAACTTCATTTTGACCTTTATG
>NW_021770974.1:20374-21663 GCF_005508785.2 Acyrthosiphon pisum | reverse complement strand
AAACAAAATTATTAACTATTCCATCAATTTAGTGTAAAATATAAATTGGGTCCTCAAAATTATTATTAAGGTTAAAATCATAGGCAAAACCGTGTTGAAGAATCTTATGGAAACGCATAATATCTGCAATTGATACGCATCCATTGTTAATTGTAATGATTTGTAAGGCGAAATATATTCTTCTTCTTCTTCTTCAGAGGAGGAATAATCGAATTCATTTTCCCTCCTTACCCAAATCCTAACACGAACGAATACAATAGGTATACAAATAATTCATAAATAGATAAAAACTAGTGATAGGTACTCATGGAAAAATTCGGTTGTGTGATCCATATTTCAAAATATTGATATAATTGATAAAAATAACTGTAGAATATTATGTGTTCAAGTCATTATGACTGACAACGGTTATTAATCCTATTAAAAAAATATTTTATGATATGAACCGACCAGACGTTATGCTCAGTGACGTATTTGGTTTCTAAATATAATGATACAATCACGTTTGAATCATTATCAACCGATTCTGCGACATATAATATATACGAGAGCTCGCTCAATGTATAACAAAAATAATTAGTTCCAATTATAGGTAATATGTTTGTTGCATGAGCTATCTCTACAGCTATTGCAAGGGGGTTAAATCTTCATTTTGGACGAAATGGTGAGCTAAATAGCACATACGACCGTGCAATTCGATTTCTTCGTTAGTAGTAGTAATTTGGCGGTTCTGAGTCACTTTTTACGGGGAGATGAAAAAAGTTCAAGGGGGAAAGTCCCCCTTGCAGCACATTCGATTACCGTATAGCTAAATATTCTAATATGTATGGTTGGCGGTTCTGAGTCACTTTTTACGGGGAGATGAAAAAAGTTTAACCAGGAATGTATGCCTAACAGTGAAACAAATCTCCCTGTAATTTTATAGAAAAAACTCTAAACGATCTTTAATTTGACAGACAAGATATTAACATTTAGTCAGTTACTATGCAACTGTTGTACAATCAAGTCGTGTCATTTTTTTTCAGTAAATTATCTTATTGATTCGATTTTTTTTTCAACCAATTATTTTTTGTTTTATTAAAAACCATGAATTTACAGAAGTTTTCTAACGATTTTCCTTCATTGGTTCATTTAGTAAGAAATAATTCGTATCCAGTACATTCAGATTTTACTACATTTTTATCGAGATTAAAATCGTATAATTCATTTCCACCTACTTTGTGTCAAAATAAATATTCGTTATCTGATGCCGGATTTAAGTATTCAGGAACTGCTGACATAGTCGAATG
>NW_021770974.1:17301-18396 GCF_005508785.2 Acyrthosiphon pisum | reverse complement strand
ATATGTGTTATGTATTTACAGGTAGAAAATTATTAATACAATAATTATATTTGATTTTGATTTCACAAATTAACGGTTAAGTTAAATAAACAGTTTAAATCTTAATTAATTGGTGTTTGTATCAATTCATTTTTCAACTACTATCTATTCAACGTAAACGTACAATTTAAGATGTGTACAGTAATCAACCTACTATAATACCTACTATAATATTATGTAAGTTGTGTATCAAATAAAAATAAAGTTGAATAAAAAATAAATATGTCTATCACATCATTTTCAAATTTCAATTTCATAAAAATTAGATGAATAATAAAACATGAAATAATATTAACTTAAATTAAAAATATTAATTCAGTATTTTATGTTGTGTTAATAATAAATTTATAAGAGGTACTATGATTAATAATATGTATTATGTATTTACAGGTAAAAAAATTATGAATAAAATAATTATATTTGATTTTGATTTCACAAATTAACAGTCAAGTTAAATAAACTAAAATTTTAATTTGATTTACTTATGGGCATTTATTTTTTTATTGATAAAGGTAGACAAACTTATGAAGAATTTTGTATTACATTTTCAAATCTTAGATTTAAAAATAAAACTTTTCATGAATTTCTAACTCAAAATAATAATTTGCAAATTTTCGTCATTTATACGTATTTTGTAAATATTTGAACTTTAGATGCTTATAAAAAAAATTGTGACTGGATTTTTAATTTTTTTCATGTGCCATTGAAACAATATACTAGGAGCCTCTTATATTAAGAGCTCAAAATAATTCAAAATATTTGGAAAATGTTATGGTGTATAGAAAATGCTAATATAAAAATTCAGTCAACATTTCATGTACCTACGATCATTTGTTTAAGAGTTGCACCAAAAACCAAAATCAATTTTCTCAAAAACAGATTTTGCGTAAAAATGTCTGCTTTTTCCTTAATTTTTCTTTTGTTTTTAATGGCGCTTTTGAAAACTACTGGGAAATTTTTACTTTTGACCTCCTCAAAGTACCAACTAGATTCACTCTCCTATCAGAAAAGATACTGTAGAAGAAAATCTAAGAATTTTTACTGTCTTAAAAAAAT
>NW_021770974.1:13793-14775 GCF_005508785.2 Acyrthosiphon pisum | reverse complement strand
TATTTGTGAGTTATAAAAGGGCATTTATTGAGATTATTATTGAAGTTATGAATTATAAAAGGGCATATTATATGAGAGTTATTGTGAATTATTGAGATTATTGTGGAGATTATTGATTATTGAGGGCATATTATTGAGTTCATCTTATTTAAGTACAACTCCCTTGGAATTAGCTACTCAATTGTATAAAACACGTGTAGATTTTGAAGCCCATGTTTAAAGTCCCTAGCCCATGTTTAAAGTCCTTAGCCCATGTTTAAAACGCCTAGCCCAAGTAGAAGCCCCTAGTAGAATTTAAAAGACCAAATTGAATAATATAAATATATATAAAAAAAAAATTAATTGAGATTATCTTAAATGAGATTATATTAATAAAATTAAACGTTAAATATATTAGAGTAAAATATTAAATAAATAAATAAACAAATATTAATGAACAATAGTTCAGAAAATAATATTAATGACGAATTTGAAACAATAGCTAGAGAAACGGTAGATAGGATAATTGAAATAATCGAAAACGAAATTGACGTAAATAATACTGATAACGAAATAATTGAAAACATAGAAATAAATAATTTAGACGAAGAATTAGACTCATTTAACGAAGAAATACTTAACGAACGTTTAGAAATAAAACCAATAAATAGTGATATTTTAAATACAAGTTTACGATTAATAAACCTAGAGGAGTTTGAAAATAGTCCTACTACTAGCGCAACTCGTCAAGGGTTACGAAGTAATAAAAATACTATTCACACCGAATATATACAACCAAAACGAACAGTCAAAGTAAAGAAAATGACGGGAGGTACCGAAACGAAACCAATAAGTGCGTTAGACGCAATAAAATTAATTCCTAACTATTCAGGACAAACCGATATATATCCATTTTTAAATGCATGCGAAGTAATCATAAATACGGTAGACTCAGAACAGCACTCTTTTATGTTAAAATGATAGCAGCTACTAAACTGTCGGA
>NW_021770974.1:0-1093 GCF_005508785.2 Acyrthosiphon pisum | reverse complement strand
TATGTGCTTATGATATGATGGTTGGTTAACTGTGACTGTAGTATTTCAATTATTATACATATTATTATAATATTACGTTTGATTATACTTATTGTATTATACTTATTATTATTATATACTTATTTGTGTATTACTTTTATTATTATATATTACTGTCTATAGATGATAATAAACATATATTTAATATTATATAGTTGTTAGGTCTTTATCCCTGAGTATGATCAATTATTGGTTTAAATCCATAACTAAAATATTATAGTGTCGGCACGCCGTTTGTCGATCAACGATTGATATAGACTGTTCCAACTAACACTATAGATAACAGTCATACCTTAATTGTTCATCTATGTAGCACGTAGCTAATTGCTTGGAACACATCTTATCATATGAGATGAAAAAAAATTATTTATTAATACTCTCATGTATAGTAACATTTATCACACTACTATTATTTTTATTAATATGTTGCTGCTAATATTAAATAATTTGGAAAGTCATTACACTAATTGGTACTGAAAAACAGATTTATGGTTTAATTATTGCAATTAGTCTAATAAAATAGAAAACAAAGGTCATCCAGTTCGAATTGATAATATCATTTCAGCTGAATTACCAGATCCAGAAAAAGATCCTCATTTATTTGACATAATAAAAAAAAATATGATACATGGACCATGTGGACAGTTGAATCCATTTTCAGTATGTATGAAGGATGGCCAATGTAAATGTAAATTAACTTTGTTTTTTAACCATATTAAAATATGAGCATGTGGTAAACCTCTTTTTTGCCATTCTATTGAATAAACCCAAGATATAACATTACCAAAAATCTTACACTTAGTTATCAAATCGATTAGCTTTCTTAATTTTAATTTGAATACTCTTGCTATTAAGTCATGGCGATCACTTGGTTGCTGATCAACCAACAATAAATTGGTGATTTCTGTCCATCGAATATTACATGTAAATGTAATGAATAAACATGGCTTTCCATTATGTCTAACGTAACAAAGAGCATCTTGTCGTGGACTACCTATAAAACTTGCTGGTAATATACATTTTTGACCATATCTGAAACATTTTCATCATTTTC
>NW_021770973.1:2937-6735 GCF_005508785.2 Acyrthosiphon pisum | reverse complement strand
GGATAAATTCATATAGCATGATGACTGTACAAAAACCTTTAAGAACAGATAGAAGAAAAATAAATGAAACCCAAAAATAATTTAACAGACCGAAACACAATAAAATATTTTATTCCAACCAAAGAAGGGAAAATTCCTGTGTGTGCTGCAGTATTCAGTTCAATAACCTCTATATCCCGTAAACGTTTGAATATAATTGCTAAAAATTTCCAACTTGACTTATGTAGCCCAAAAGAGAAACGTGGAGGTAAACATGAGAATCCAATAGATCAAAAAGTAACAGAGTCTATAATTGAACATATTACACTATTCAAAGCTAAGAAAAGCCATTATTCAAGGGCAGATACAGGCCGTTCATATCTTCCACCTGGACTATCAGTAAGTAAAATGTTTTCACTTTGGAAAAATAAAATGATAATGAATAATGCACAAGTTTCTTCTTTTAGCAAGTTTTATTCAATTTTTATTAATAACTTTAATTTGGGATTTGGTCACCCCCGTCAAGACGTTTGTAGCTTATGTACTGAGGAAGAAATAAAAATAAAAAATGCAATTGATGAAAAAACTAAATTTGAATTGATTGAAAATTTAAGTTTCCATAAACAGCGTAGCAAGGTTTTTCATAAACTCATGAAACTAACAGACAATAAATCAATTATTAATATCAGCTTTGACATGATGCAAAATCAGCCCCTGCCAAAACTAAGTGTTACTGATACGTTTTATTCTAGGCAAGTATGGCTCTACAATCTTACATTTGTTTTAAACTCAGAAAAACAAAACCCTGATAGTTGTTATATGTACACATGGCTTGAAACTCAAAGTGGAAGAGGTCCAAATGAAGTTGCATCTGCGCTCATCGATTTTTTAGAAATGATTGATACTAAGTTACAAAGTCAAAACAATCCTCCTACTATTATCAATTTGTTTTCTGATTCCTGTTCGGCACAAAACAAAAACCAGTATGTAATGATTGCATTATTACATTTTGTTAACTTTAAGGCCAAAATTATTAAAGAAATCAAACATTATTTCCCAGTTCGTGGACATAGCTATATGCCACCGGACCAAGTATTCGGTCGAATAGAGAAAGACCTTAGACAAATGGAAAATATAATTTCTCCTGAAGAATATTATAATGTTTTTAAGAAATATACTACTATCAAAATTTTTGATAAGGACTACTCTATTATGGATTATAAAGAAGCAACTAAAAATAATTTTAGGCTCGAGTATGCTACTGATGACAAACCTAATGTCTTCAGTTCTCGAATGAACCGTTTTAATTTTTTATTCGTTGCTTGCAAATCACTAAATTGATTTCTTAACATATTTAATGTTGTTACAAGTTTATGATTTTATATTATTTGATAATAATTAAATAATATAAAGGAAGATAAAAATAAAATAAAATGTTTAAAATAAGTTTATTTTAAATATTCTGGTGTTAATATTTTCTTAAAAGTTTTATGATAAAAATTCAATATTATATTTGACAGTTGGTATTTAGTCTTCATTTGTGATACTTTCCATTTCAATGCTTTAATTCAAAAATTCTTTGTGGTGATATATAGTTTTAGACGGTAATTATTGATGATTTGTGCTTCTTTTTATCCAGTCAGATAATAACATAAATAAATGTATTTGTTTGCTTCATGTGAACTTAATATATATTTGATAGAACTAGTTTTGGGTGGATATAATATAATATTTCTATCTATGGTACCTAGATCAACATATGTATGTAATCAAAGGGACGAGGACGAATTATTGTTGTTACTATATTATACTATATGCAGCCACTATGAATATATTGTTTTAGTGAAAAACTGAAGTTTACCCGACTTTATATAGGTACTGGCAGATAACTAAGATTTATTCAGCCATAATCTTGGAGGAGTTGTTTGTTTACATAACATTATATTATACAAGTTAGTGTGCTATAAATTAAAGATGGTTAATATAGATTTTAGTAAATTTCCATGGTTAATGTAAGCAATTAAAAAAAAGGCGGGTAAGTCGTGGATGTCGCTCTGCTGTACAGTAGGTTACAAGTGGGTTACTGTAATGGATGGAATTAAATTTGAACCAATCCAATGATATTATATCATTGTATACGAAAAACGATTCTGAACGGAGATGATTTGTCAGTCTAGGATATATTATTTTTAAAGAAAAACTTATGGAGAACCTTGTACCAAATTTTAAAAACTTAGTTATAAAAGAAAAAATTTTTACGATTTTTCAACCACTAAATTACTTGCAAATTTTCGCAATTTTGACATATTTCGTATAAATTTGAACTTTAAATGCTTATAAATAAAAATTGTGACAATGTATTCCTTTTATTTTGCAACTGCTATTGTAAAAATATGTTAGGAGCCTTGTATTAAATTTCCAAATCTTAGAATTAAAAAGAAAAACTTTTATGAATTTCTGTCTAAGATAATTTGAACATTGCCGTAATTTTTACGTATTTAGTCAAAATTTGAACTTTAAATGCTTATAAAAAAAAAATTGTGACTATATATTTCTTTTATTTTTCAATTGCTATTGTAAAAATATATTATGAGCCTTGTATTAAATTTTGAAATCTTAGATATAAAAGGAAAATTTTTTATGAATTTCTAGCATAAAATAATTTACGAATTTTCGTGATTTTTACATAATATGTTGTCAAAATTTGAACTTTAAATGCTTATAAATAAAAATTGTGACAATGTATTCCTTTTATTTTGCAACTGCTATTGTAAAAATATGTTAGGAGCCTTGTATTAAATTTCCAAATCTTAGAATTAAAAAGAAAAACTTTTATGAATTTCTGTTTAAGATTATTTGAACATTGCCGTAATTTTTACGTATTTAGTCAAAATTTGAACTTTAAATGCTTATAAAAAAAAATTGTGCCTATGTATTTTTATAATTTTTGAATGGGAGTTAGAACAACATATGTGGACCCTTCTATTAAATTTTAAAGTATTTTGTCCCAGCTAATTTTTTTTTATCAACATTTATAAAAAAAAAAATCAAAAAAAATCGATTATTTCAATTGCCTATAAATAGATTAAAAATTAGTGAAATATTTTGAAAATAAAACTATATAAAGAAAATGTCAATTTAAACAACTGGTAAAATTTTCAAGTGTCTACGACTCATACTTTTTGAATAATAACAAATATCAAAAATCGTTTGAGGCTAAACCGTTATTTAATGCGGTTTTGTAAAAATTTAAATTTCAAACACTCCTAAAAATTTTTTGTCTTAGTCCGGTTGAGTTTTTTTTACAGATATTTAAAGAAAAACTTATGGAGAACCTTGTACCAAATTTTAAAAGCTTAGTTATAAAAGAAAAAAATTTTACGATTTTTCAACCACAAAATTACTTGCACATTTTCGCAATTTTGACATATTTCGTATAAATTTGAACTTTAAATGCTTATAAATAAAAATTGTGACAATGTATTCCTTTTATTTTGCAACTGCTATTGTAAAAATATGTTAGGAGCCTTGTATTAAATTTCCAAATCTTAGAATTAAAAAGAAAAACTTTTATGAATTTCTGTCTAAGATAATTTGAACATTGCCGTAATTTTTACGTATTTAGTCAAAATTTGAACTTTAAATGCTTATAAAAAAAAAATTGTGACTATATATTTCTTTTATTTTTCAATTGCTATTGTAAAAATATATTATGAGCCTTGTATTAAATTTTGAAATCTTAGATATAAAAGGAAAATTTTTTATGAATTTCTAGCATAAAATAATTTACGAATTTTCGTGATTTTTACATAATATGTT
>NW_021770973.1:0-1297 GCF_005508785.2 Acyrthosiphon pisum | reverse complement strand
AAAGTTGCCGTCAGACACAAAAAAAAAAAAAAAACACACATCATTGTAAAATCAATACATTCATCACTTCGTTCAGAATCTAAAATTATTAAAAAAACAGAATCCATAAGTACTGAACAAAAATGTTTTTCCTATATCCAAGGAAAAAAGACTGTTGGTATTTCTCAGACATATGAAGGAGAACCAATTAGAGTTCCGGTATTAAAAAAAAATGGAAATTTGGAAAATATAGGATTAGTTGAAAAACTACCTAAAACTAGTCATGTAAAACCACAGAAAAGGGATGATGTAAAAATACTGTTAAAGTATTTCAATATACCACCCGATGCTAAAGATTTTTATAATGATATTTTAAATGAAGAAGTCACTGAAACATCAGCTGAAGAAGATTGCCAAGAATATGAAGAAGATACACTTTAATAAATTACTACCTATGTTTAAATAACTAATTTCTAGTTGATAATTTATTATTTTATATTTCGATACTCAAAAATATAACTAAAATGTATTGTTATACTACATATTATATATTCTGTTATAATATGTTATTTATTATTATTATTCTAATTTAGTTGTTTGATATTTTACCAAGGTTGGTAAATAAATGATTATATAAATAAAATTGTTGATACTAAAAAATGTTACTAAATATTAATGTATTAATGTATCATTATACTACTACTTATATTTTATGTATTGTTATAAAATGTTATTATTTGTTATTATTTTATTATATGCTATTTTTACCAAAGGTCGGTAAATAAAATAAAAGGGTAAATGAAGTTAAAAAATGTTGTATTATATTATTACCAACTCTTTAATATTATTTATAATTTAATTCTTTAATTTTTTTCAAATAAAAAATCAATTAAAATTTATTCCAAAATGTACTTTTTCCGGTAAAAGTCCATTTTATCAAAAATAATTAGTTTTTTTGCAAAATGGACTAAATCAATAGATTTTTTACAAAATGTTCGTTTTCCGGAAATAGTACGTTTTGTTTAAAATTGTTTATATTTTTTCCAATACGTACTTTTTCCATAATTAACGCAAAACATACTTATTCCGGAAAAGGTCCATTTTGGAGAAAACGATATTTTTATATATTAAGAAAAGGCAATAAATAAATTAAACAGACAAGAAATGAATTTATAAACAAAATAAGAATATTTTTTAGAAGTTTTTAAAATACTCCGGGATGGTCTACGACAATTAAAAATACTCTAAACAGAAAACCTGCTCTACTGAAAAATTATAAAAATGGAAAAAGTACGTTTTGCATTGAAGCCCCTCAATT
>NW_021770972.1:338-560 GCF_005508785.2 Acyrthosiphon pisum | reverse complement strand
GTAATTATTAAAAACAGCCTTCAAAGTCTTCTCGGTAGATGCGACCCACCTAATGGTAAATATTTTACCAATATTTAATAACTTTTGTTCTAAATATGCAGCACATAAGCTCAATTCATTTCTATTTTTTGGCGATTGATGATACAACACATATAGTTTTTCAATAAAACTTTGAAAATGATTAGTTCCATGAACTTCTTTCAGAGTATCTGATACAGCCAA
>NW_021770972.1:0-238 GCF_005508785.2 Acyrthosiphon pisum | reverse complement strand
TTCAAGCCTGTGGTTACAGCAATGCCACAGAATTATATTAGGGTAAACATTTTGTAGTTTAACACCAACACCTGACACTCTTCACAACATGTTTGATGCACCATCACTAACGAAACCAACCAAGTTTTTTTTTAAATATTCATGGTTGATTCCATATTTTGATAGATCATCGATAATAGCAGCATAAATTGTACTTGCAGATGTGTTTTGTAATTCAATTATGTCAAAAAAGAAAGTT
>NW_021770971.1:71918-73958 GCF_005508785.2 Acyrthosiphon pisum | reverse complement strand
GGAGTTTTTAATGGTCGCGAATCGACACATGCAGCCGCCGACTGGCTTACTTCAGTGGAAGGTATGGCCGATCTAAATTGTTGGCCGTTCGCATACCGATTACAGTTTGTACGTGCAAACGTACAGGGTGCAGCCAGAGACTGGTTTGTAGGCCGTACGTTTCGGAATTGGTCTGATTTCAAAACGCAGTTTAATGCAACGTTTATACGCGCTGTACGTATGTCTGATCGCTGGGACGCTTTGCGTAGGCGGAATCAGAGCAAGGATGAACACTCAATGGACTACTTCCAATTGAAGGTGAGACTGTGCCGCGATTTATCGCTGTCGTTCGATGAAGTACGGGACCATGTAATTCAAGGTCTGCATTCGCGTGAAATGGCTATGTATGCTCTGTGCAGAGTGCATAGGGATGAGAATGATTTATTGGCAGACATATTGGACTGGGAGCGGATGGACTCACTGCGGAAAACGGACGCGAAGTCTGACCGACCTGTCAAGCCCAAGGACTCGTACAAAATGAATGAACAACGGAGTCAATCAGCAGGTGACTCTCTAAAGGATAAAAGGACTTGGAGGCGTGCGGTACCGGTTGGAGACAAAGCGGTTGCCGCTACGTCGAGCCAAGAGAACAAGGTGACTGATGATGTCAGGCGTGGCAGCTGCTTCAACTGTCACAAGGTAGGGCATCTTTCCCGCGAATTTCCTACGAAAAGAAAACCAATGACATGTTTTCGCTGTGGCGTAGCTGGTCATATGGTGACGAATTGCCCGACCCAGCAACAAGTCAACACTATTACTGAACGGAAGAACATGAAAGCACATCATCCGTACCAGAAGGTCGGAGTTGTGAACGACTGTGAGTTCGTTGCACTATTGGACACAGGCAGTCACTTCACGTTGTTCAAGGCAACACTTGCAATTAAGTGTGGCGTAAGCGTTCGACCATTTGTTAAACCGTTGTATGTTGTTGGCAGCACGGTTGTGCCTGCTCTAGAGACTGTCGGGGAGGCGGTGATCGAAATAACTATTGACGGAGTCAACGCCGGACCAGTAGTAACGCTGATCGTTCCCGACGACGTTCAAGGACCCGATGCCATTATAGGAAGGAATTGGTTAGATTCGACTGCTGTATCGTACTATAAATCAGGAGGTCAATTAGTACTCGCGGAAGCAAACATTGTGAATAAACTAGTTGACACTACCGTTGTTACGTCGGGTAACGAATTGGACAGCTTGCATGTAGTGAGTACGGAGAGCGAACTGGAGCGTGCACCACTTGATTTAAGCGAATTCAAGTTTGTGGATGAAGAGGCGAGTGCTGCAGAGAGGTCAAGTCTGTCCGACTTGGTCAATGAGTATCGAGATTGTTTTGCCACTAGCTTGGAGGAACTTGGCTGCACTCCCTTGACATCGATGGATATTTCGGAGGTAACAGGCAGCAAACCAGTTATGTGCAAACCCTACAAAACGACGGCGGCTGACAGGGCCGAAATAGAAATAATTGTAAGTGATTGGAAACGCTGTGGGCTGGTGGTCGAAACTCGCTCACCTTATGCCAGCCCGGTATGACTTGTTAAGCAAAGCGCTGGCAAGCATACGCTTTGTGTTGATTACAGGCGCCTCAACAAGCAGACCCTCCGGCAACACTTTCCATTGCCTGATATGAACGAGCAACTGCATTCGTTGGGGAACAGCAGGTTGTTCGCACAGTTGAATTTGGCCAGTGGATACCTGCAGATACCATTAACGGACGAGGCGGCCGCGAAGACTGCATTCATAACTGAAGACACCACAGGTCAGTTTACCCGTATGCCGTTTGGTTTGTCCGGGGCAGTAGCCGAGTTTACTCGACTGATGCGGCATGTGCTGGGACCATTGCACGGGAAAATTGTCAGGAACTATTTAGATGATATGGTCATCGACACTATTGACTGGGACGATATGTTGTCCAAACTGAGTTTGGTGTTTTATCGGCTGAGGAGTGCGTGTCTGACTCTCAAACCATCGAAGTGTGCCTTCGGTGCCAAGCAGATCGAATTT
>NW_021770971.1:70806-71818 GCF_005508785.2 Acyrthosiphon pisum | reverse complement strand
CAAAAATAACTAATTAGTAATTACAAAAAATTGTCTAAATTTAAATGAATAAATCAAATTTTTTAATTTTATTTAAAAAAATATTTAGTTGCATATTTTTGCGCATATTTCGGTTATTTTAAGTGCATATGTGCATGCATATTTCCTACAACTTGTGTGCAATAAGTCCCGAACCCTAGTTATTATATTAATGAAATTATTAATGAGTACCTATTACTTATTTTTAAGCCTAGGTTGTTTTTGTTACTTATGGGCTATGGCACAATCATTTAATTCTGGACTTACAAATATTAGAACACACAATTACTTTTAATAATAAAATTGTCCGAGCGAGCGCAACGAGCGAGTGACCCCGCTCGGCGACTCGGTGCAACAAAACTGCAATTTTCTTAACCCTGTGACCCACTTGGGGAGGTGTTGCATAGCAAATCGGGGGATATTTTCGTTTTTAAATGTCCGAGCGAGTGACCCCGCTCGATGACTCGGTGCAACAAAAATGCAATTTTCTTAATCCTGTGACCCACTTGGGGAGGTGTTGCATAGTAAATCGGGGGATATTTTCGTTTTTAATTGTCCGAGCGAGCGAGTGACCCCGCTCGGTGACTCGGTGCAACAAAACTACAATTTTCTTAACCCTGTGACCCACTTGGGGAGGTGTTGCATAGCAAATCGGGGGATATTTTCGTTTTTAAATGCCCGAGCGAGTGACCCCGCTTGATGACTCTGTGCAACAAAAATGCAATTTTCTTAACCCTGTGACCACTTGGGAATAAATTATTATTGCACCATCGTTTTAAGCAGGTTAGAATACGTAAGTACAAAAAAATAACAAAATAGTCCTCCGCGCGGCATTATAGTAGTGTTGCGCGCATGCGTAAAATGTATTATACATGACATATATTATACATATAGGTATCATTTGTATTCTACTTTATAATATTTATTATTATTTATTTAAATTGTATTGTGTTTAATGTTATATTAAATAAAATATAATATAATAAGCAAAAAC
>NW_021770971.1:25203-33680 GCF_005508785.2 Acyrthosiphon pisum | reverse complement strand
CATAGGAGCCCCATGCTTTTCTTTTTTTTTGTAATTCACAAGTTTTAAAAATTTTGCAACAAATACATTTTAGAAACACTTTTAGTAATATCTTGATAACCTTGAAGTTTCATTAAGAAATTGTTGTAAAAGTAAGTTTATTTTCAACTTTTTCGTTCATGTATTAAGTAGTATTAAGAAAAGCATGTTTTTAAAAAAAAATTTTATTTTTTTTTTTATTTTCTACTTTTTAGTGATAATAATAAATTATAAACAAAGGATTTTTTGAAAGCATAATTTTTTTTATTTACGGTACATTCGAATATTATAAGAAACTCTGTTGTCTTAAGTATAAATTAGCTTATTAATTTTTTTTTTACATAGTAAGTAAATATGTAAGACTATATTAAAATTATCTCATTTCTCTCATTTTTTTCCATTTCTTCGAGGGCGTCAATATTACATGGTGTTCTTATTTATATTCTTATTTCCTATTGCACCATTTACAAGTCTTAGATACATTTAAATTGGTTCTAAGCATAACTTTAGCTCCTACGAAAATTTCGATTTCCTTTGGCAAACCTCCAGTTTTGTCGTTATCTTTAGGAATAATAGTCAATGGTGTCATTTGTCATTATCAAGTTTTCTCGTTGAATCCACTAATTTATCTTGTGCTTTGATTTTCCACATCTTGAAACCTTTGCTTTTGAAATAATTAAGCACTTTTTGATTATGATTGTTAACTTGGTCATTAGTTGGGTAGATCCTTAAGGCCTTCTCAAGTGCAAATATTGCATTTCCTCCGAAAAAGTGAGTCTCTGCGTGAGTCAATCATACATAACATTTCGTACGGCATTACATACATACATACATACATACATACTATTACAATTTTGCGTATATTCTAAATATAAAATGCAGATACCTTATTTTTCCCTTCTAGAAATCGAGAACGGGTGGGAACTGTTTAGCACATTACTGTCATCCTTAAAATGTAGGTACCTATATTTTGATCATTTAAATTATTTTGACAAAATGTAAACTTAAATTATTACTATTTACTATAACAGATATAATTTGCAAATTTCTATTTATTTTAAAATTACATAGGGAGTGCTATACTGCTATCGCACCATTAGCACGAGCCGCTACTGCATATAAATACTATTTTTGTAATAAAATCAAGAAAACATCTCTACAACTCATATTAATATATATGAACTATAATTTATAAAAATTAATATAATTATAATAGTCAACAACTCACCGTAGAAATTCTTGAAGAGTTTCTTTAATGCTTCACGAACTAGTATAAAATGATTAAATATTGAAACACGAGTACCTATCTGTAATAATATTGCTCTGTGTCTCGGTGATATTATTGATATCTTATTTTTATCTATAATATTCACCTAATAAATATACACTATTTGTTGTGCCTCTGGAGATGACCTCCAGGTACACCCGTCATCGGCGACCTGGTAGTCCAGGTCAAGAATTGACAACTGGATCATGTATTGTCACCGACCTTAAACCTCCATTTGAGCCTCCTAGGTCATGTAGAAGTGACTTAAATTGAACTCGCAAGATTTGATGGCAACAGAAATTAATGAAACATTGCGAGTTAAAGAAAAGCATGTAATAAAAACAATTATAATCATTCGAAAAAAGAGTACATCTGGCCACCATAGTTATACACGATGTGTAGTAACGTTAACATTAAAACTATTTATTTACCCTGTATAATTTATAAATCAATGATTATAAATATGTTTTTGAATAAAATTACAAAAATTATTAAACCAATTGTGTTTCAAAATTATATGTTAAAAAAAACATTTCATAGAAGTGTGACTAAATTTACTTGGAAACAACCATTCATTAATGATCCAATTGAAGTAAGCACATCAAAATTATTATAACTAATAAAATAAAATAAAATATATATTCGTAATATTAAGAAAGAGCTACAGTCAGATAAAAAATATCTGTATGGTAATAATTCGGATACAGCGCTACAGTACAACTGTTCATTGAACATCCATTGTAATTCTCACCCATTACGTCGTTCGGGTATCATTTGTACAATAGGTTTGTGATAAATTAAACTTTAATGTTTAAAGCAATTTTTACTTTACGAAAAATGTCAATAGGACCTGCTTCAGCAGATGTAAAAATATTAGAGGGGCTAATGGATGCTGGAATGAACATAGCTCGGTTAAATTTCTCACATGGAACTCATGATTATCATTTAAAGACTGTGGAAAATATAAGAAAAGCAGTAAAAAGTTATAGCGAAAAAATAGGTAGGAACTACCCATTAGCTATTGCTTTAGACACCAAAGGTCCGGAGATTCGTACAGGTGTGTTGAACGGGAAAGATGCATCAAAAGAGATCAAGTTGAACAAAGGCGATACACTTCGTTTATCGACGGATAAACAATATGAAAATAAAGGTTCAAATAAACTAGTGTACGTCGATTACGAAAATATAACTAAAATCCTGAAAGAAAACGATAGAATATACGTGGACGATGGTTTGATTTTAATGAAAGCTACGAAAATTGGTAAGCTTAGAATACAGTTTATTTTAGGATCGATTAAACTGAAATCAATTTTTACGCTGTAGGTGAAAACTATATTGATTGTATAGTTGAGAACGAAGGCATGTTGGGTAGCCGTAAAGGAATAAACCTACCAGGTGTGGCTGTAGATTTACCAGCTATATCAGAAAAAGATAAAGCTGATATACAATTTGCGGCAGACAATGATCTAGACATGATATTTGCATCGTTCATCAGAGATAGATGTGCGGTAACTGAAATACGAAACATGTTGGGTACGTGTATAGATAAAATAGTGTATAGATACCAGTTAACGGTATTTAGCTGTGCCGTACTTAATTTCAGGTGAACGCAATAAGCACATGTTGATCATTTCAAAAATTGAGAACCATCAGGGTATACAAAACTTGCAATCTATAATCAAAGTATCTGACGGTATTATGGTAGCCAGAGGTGACCTGGGTATCGATATTCCTCCAGAAAAAGTATTTTTAGCTCAAAAATCAATTTTGGCACAGTGTAATATTGTAAGTATATAGTAGAACATTTTTCATTTATTGTTTGCAAATATTGTATGGGTTATAAAACACCTAAATATGCTCATTAATACATAAATTACACGAGTTTACTAATTAATATATAGAACACCAGTTGGGTTTTCGCTAATGTATGTAATTTAGTTATTTATATATATATATCATCGTTAGGTTGATAATTGGGACTGGAGTAGATAACATACAATATTTGTTAATAAATGGACATTGTATAAATCAGAATAAACATTTACAAAAGGAATATTTATATTTGATGTTTAGGTTTAGTAAATACATTTAACCACGAAATACATTTAAATACATTAATTAAACCGTTTATGATAATTTCTAAAATATCTAGTTAGTATTTAGAATAACTATTTGAAGTATGTATTTTTGGATTCATTCAATACATTAACTGAAAGTACACGTAAATCTCTAAGATAACTACCTAGTTATTTTACTGAGTTACAGTAATTCATACATTAACACTAACATTTATAAATATATTTTAAGGCCGGGAAGCCAGGAATTTGTGCTACACAAATGTTGGAGTCAATGACCAAAAAACCACGAGCGACGAGGGCCGAATCATCTGACGTAGCCAATGCAATTTTGGACGGGGCAGACTGTGTTATGTTATCTGGAGAAACAGCCAAAGGTCACTTTCCAATTGAATCTGTTCGAACAATGGACAAAATATGTCGGGAAGCCGAATCTGCAATGTGGCGAAAGGAATTCTATCATGATATGGTTGCAAGTCTAGTAAGTATTTTATATAAAGGTAATTTGTTTTAGATATTAATATTAAAAAAAGGCATTTATTACATAAATTCATATAAAGTATTTTATTATTCGATGTGCAGACATCAATGAGTCCTTAGACTTAGTCATACATAGAAATATATTGTGATAACACAACAAAAAAAGGGGGGGGGGTGGTCTTAAGTTATAATAAAATAGTTTCTAAATTATTAAGAGCCGCCAAAATAATCACCATAATAAAACAAGTACATTTTAGATTCTGAGGGATGTAGTGGTTTTACAATGGTGTTTATTCATTTTTTTTTAATCTTGTTTACAAAATTTCTACCGGAAGAAGTGCTTCGATTTCAACATATCGTATCTTTTAGCAAATTGGAACAAGATGGTACTTAAGAAAGGCCATTTTTTGATTTTCTCAATAATTATTTAATTCCATGGGAAAAAACCATTAAAAATGGGATTTTAATTTCTAACGCTTTCTTTATCTTAAACATAGAAAAGAATAAAACAAAAATAAAAGCATTTAAGTGGATGTCACTCTGCTGTACAGTAGGTTGCAAGTGGGTCACTGTATAATGAATTGTGTCAAATTTGAATTTAATTATATTATTTAATTACTTAAATTTAATTACAATCATATCATTGTACACGAAAAACGATTCTAAGCGGGGACGGTTTGTCAGTCTGGGTATTTGATATTTTATTATAACCTGTAAATTGAAATAATATAATAAATTACAACAAAATAACTAAAATAGTTATTTTTATTATTATTCGTTTCTATGGTTAATATCTGTTGAAATCGAAGCACTCCATCTGGTAGACATTTTGTACATGGGATAAAACAAAAAAATAAACACCATTGTAAAACCACTAGAACATAATGATTTTAGTTATTTTGTTTTAATTTATAAGATTAGTTCAACTTACAGGCTATAATTAAATATAAAACATCTAAACTGACAAACCGTCTCCGCTCAGAATAGTTTTTCGTATACAATGATATGATATTGAATTCAAATTTAATACAAGCCATTATACAGTGACCCACTTATAACCTACTGTACCTACAGTAGAGTGACATCCACTTACCCACTTTTTTTTTATTAACTGCAAAGGGTTTAATATTTGAAAGTTGTAAGACACTCTAATCGTAGTGTTATAGAATTTTAACTGGATTAGTAGGTAATTCAATTATGCACGTACAATACACATTATTGACGTGGGTAATATTATGACTTCAAATTTTGCGTTTATCGTTTACCATTATCAATAGGTTAATTTCAAATCTTATCTGCTGCAATTAAATAGGCCCAAAGAACTTCGAACGACGGTCAAAATATTATGCAAGCCTTGAGAGCCGTAACAGCGGCTGACAATATGAGCGCAGACGTTATTATTGTAATTGACCAGTCCGGTTTTATAGCACATGAAATTGCAATCTACAGACCACGAAGCATCATACTCCTCGTAACCGATAATCATAGGGTGGCTCGGCAATGTCACTTACACCGTGGAATTTTACCAGTATTTTACTACCCCGGTACGATATTTTCAATTAAGTACGATTTATATTATTTTATTGGTTGTGTTAAATTTGAATTAAAATATTGTTATGTAGGTAGGTACTTACATCTATGTTTATAATATTGCTTGATACAATCAGATAAAACTCATTTGTAAACGGTTCTCGGTGTAAGTTTTTTACTGTGCATTTGGATTGAACGAATCCTCACTAATAAAATTCGTATTAATTATTTAATATTATTATTTTAAAGAAAAAAAACAGTTTTGACATGAATTTAAAAAACAATCTTTCTTCTATTAAATGATAAAAAAGCAAATTCTGATTTACAGTTGTATGAATTATATTTTTTTCAGAAATTGGTGAATGCGATGTAGATTTTTCAAATAACTGGAACAAACTTCGGGATTATGCCATAGAATTTGGAAAATCTCTAGGAATAATTAAATCTAGAGATACTATAGTGCTAGTTGGTAAAGAAGGAATCACTGTATTCTGTACTCTCTGATATAATAGTCAAAATATCATCAAATTACATTTACATAAAACACTTACTACACTTGAGATGGCACTAGCGAAAAAAACATTTCGTCTCAACAGATTCTGCTCCACTCATAAAATTTAATATTTTTAAATATTAAAAATTACTTTGTCAAATGAATAAACAAATGTTTTGAATTGGCACGTTTATTATTTGGTATAGTTACTTTTTTAAGTTCATAAAAAAACATTGCAGGTAAGTCACCTTTTATCCATACTATTTAGTCTTGGATTTGTCTACCTATACTACAACTACAACTGTCCTTGAATCTTTTTCAAGTATTTCATACAAGATTATTTAAATAATCAATTAAAATACATTTGAACAAAACTAAACTTAATTAAATTAATGCACATCATAGAAAAATATGATATAATATAGTTTCATTTTTTTTATGATGTTACATACATAGGCGCAACTAGGAACATTTTTCTGGGGGGCTAAAATTATATTGGCACTCAGCAGCAGTGGTGGATTCAGAGGAGCACTGGGACGTGCCCCCCTGTTATAAATGAAAATTTCAGTTAATAAGAATAATAATTAACAACTATTAATTATTATTTATTGTTGAAGTATACAATTAATATTAGTATTCAAACCATGTAAACACACGTCAGTGTACATTGTAGTTTTCTAATACATACTTATGCAGTTACGATATAGCTGTGTAACACTTTTACTATCGCTTTCTATACTATATACAAATATGGGATGACCTCAATCGTTCATATATATATAGGGATCATAGGCGTGTTTACGGGAGGGGCCGGGTGGGCACTGGCCCCCCCGGCCGATTGTGACTCCAACAAAATCATGCCAGGATAAAAAAAAAAATCGTGTGGTGTGTACCTGCATTACCTATAGATTTTGATTGTAATTTTTTTAGTTACCTACGCATTTATGAATTGTGATTATAATTTATTATCAGATAATATTATCATCAATTCTTTATAACTACATAACATGGTACAAGGTACAACTTACTGTTGTGCCCATTTACCAGGTCTTGCGCTGTGGTATATAATTCTATTATGTCTATGGTGTTATCACAGATTATATAACATTTTATCTAACCATTGATAATAAGTTTTTATCAGATAAAAATATCCAATTATCGATTATCATTTCAAAAATGTGTTTAGAAATTTCAAATTTTACGATTTGTTAAAATAGTTAATAGTTAAAGTTTGTTAATAGTTTTACAATTTCCATCTTATTTACCTTGTGTACTTAATACCAATTTATAATGGATGGAAAAAAAAATAGTTTGTTCAAGTATTTTAAAAAGGTTGATACAAATAAAGGTAAGTACCTATATGGTTAAATTATTAACCAACCCTGATTATTATTTTATTTTTAATACTGTGTTTGTTTTTTACTATCTAAATATAATAGTGCAGCAAACCAGTCATGAACTTCAGAGTTCCACAACTGATGTTTCAACTGATTCAAGTTTAATTAAATCAGTACCTTTGATCATCTCTTCAACAAGTAACAGTGTGTCAGGTACATACATAAGTCAAGTATGATCAATAATCTTTAAAATATTTATCATAAAGTTTATCTAATGATTCAGTTGTAGAGTGACTTTACATAGGAGTTATCATAAGTGCCCCATGCTTTTCGTTTTTTGTAATTCACAAGTTTTAAAAATTTTGCAACAAATACATTTTAGAAACACTTTTAGTAATATCTTGATAACCTTGAAGTTTCATTAAGAAATTGTTTTAAAAGTAAGTTTATTTTCAACTTTTTCGTTCATGTATTAAGTAGTATTAAGAAAAGCATGTTTTTAAAAAAATGTTTTCATTTTTTTTTATTGGATTATTGTGTGAAGTACAAGTAATTGTACTCTTTATTTAAAATATCGTAGGACTTTTCTTTTTACCAATATTATTTTTCATAATTTAACTATTCATCTATATGTTATCCTTTGAAATATAATGCAACTAAGCATATTATTAGAACACTAATATCACATAATATTTTTTATTAATTAAAATAAATGTAAAACTATATTTTTTTCTAAATTTCAAGTAAATTTTTATTCTTTAGAATAATTAATTATAAATATGGTTTGCAAGATCCAAAGTTGACTTAACAACAAAATAAAATCTGTTTTCAAAAGTACTATCGGAGGAAAACTGAAGTCATCACTTAGGAACGTGTGAATATTTTTCTCTAAAAAATCATAATGTCGAATGAATTTTTCGAAATCTGATTTTGGGAATTTTTTAATATGCATAAAGACCATATTTTCAATTTCTTGAAAATTTTTCGGAGTACTTAAGGAGTGTCCTGTGAAAATAATAGCTTCAGTTTCTCAAATGAGAATCTACACCTTTTTTATTGGAAATGATTTAATTCATACATTTTTTTGAAAATGTTGATGGATTTCGAAATTTGAGCTAGTAATTTTTTAGTAGTTCTTTGTTGGAATTATAAACAAAACACACTTTATAATGTAGTGTATAAGTAATATATTCACACTGTAGTTCAGCAGACGCCGACTGTATATTTTTATAATACTAGGTACAGCATATATGAAGGACTTGGAACAACAACCAGGT
>NW_021770971.1:9638-16625 GCF_005508785.2 Acyrthosiphon pisum | reverse complement strand
CATGATACATTTAATTGATGTTTTATAGGCTACACATATATGCATTTAACTGTACTTAATAAGTACTTATGAACAATAATAATGTTATGATAGGTACACCACACCTACAAGTCTCCGTGCTGGAGTGCCACTGCCACAGACTTGCTCACGTCGGCGTGGTGGCCTCTGGATTTCGTTTCTACCATTCGTCGAAAAACGGAGGCCGACAACCGTGAGCCATAAATTTTATTTATGTCGTCATACAGCTTTGTGACCCTCTCGCCCTTGTTGGTCACAAAAAACTGTTTGGCCGAAGTCACAACGCGCTGACGTAGTGAAAAGTACCTGGAAAGTTTATACGGTTGTATAAATAATATGAGGATAGGTTAGGTTAGGATATACCACTTACCGTTCCATGAGCTCGGCCTTGCCATGTCCAATTACCAAGGTGGCCGGCTCCTTGTCATCATTCTTGTGCGTGGAGACCGTCACGATAGTCTTGTCACCCTCGACTCTTCGGCGCTCCCACTCTTCTAGTAGCATGTTGGCCACCACACCGCTCCTCTGCTTGGAGGTCCACAGAAGGTGGATGGACAGGCCGCAAACTACTTTACGCCAGATGCCGGAGAGCTGAAAATGCAAATGGTGGAATCAGATATTGTGCCGTGTCGATTTAAGTGACCAAATTTACTTACGTGTTTCTGCGCCGGAGTGGACGTCTTCTCACTCGAGACCTTGACCATACCGCCGGGGCCGAAGTGTTCCTCCAACTGGTCAAGGAACGGCGGTAGGTCAAGATCTATTTTTGCCATTACGTTCTCTATGTCCGTGTACTCGGGGAGATCCAGAGCTTCGGCCGTTTTCCTCCGAAACAGGTCTCCCGACTGTTGTTTGATTTTCTTGCCGTACAATATCTTTAGCTTCTGCTGAAGCAGTTTAATGCCATTTATAACAGTTTGGCTAGGGTCACCGTTGAAGGATTTCGGGAAGGTCTTGTATTCCAGCGCATACAGCGTAATGGCTGAGCTCATAAGTGTATGGAGATTCTTGAGATAGTTAATGGTTGTCGCTGTGGTTTGGCCCAGTTTCTCTCTCCTATAAAAAAAAAAAAATATATTATAAAATAATATTTATGTATAAGTAGGTGGTGGGCTGCTAGAACTTACTCCGTGAAGTAATTAACGTATGGCTCCTCGCTGGAAGACAACAACTCCGACCAGTGTCTGGGCGGACATCCCCGATCGTTGAGCCACGTCGAGACAAACTGAAGGATTCTCGAGACATTTGCAAGGTAATTCTTGCATGCCTGAGAATCCTTCTCGTGGCCCAACTCGAGGTACTTCGCGTGGAGGGAGATCAGCGGATGGTTGGACGGAAGTTGTTCCCGAAGACCCTGGTCGACAAGCATCTTACGTACCCTTTTGTACCTAGAAGACCGGAATACAAATACCGTTAATACACCTAACAGACAATTAATTTTTAAATGTATAACTCACGGTGAAATTGGCATATCAGTAATGTTTTTTGGCTCAGGCTCGTCCACGGGCTCCACTGGGATATGCTCCTGCAATGGTGTTCGTGGCAGCGATGGTGACGGATCTTGAACAATAAACTTTTCGAAGGGGTTGGGGATGGACGGTGCCTCCGGGAGGTCCCATGACGCACAATCTAAAATGTTGAAATGTTGAAATGAAACACAGTTAAAGACAAATATTTTCAGATTCAATATCTATAATTAATCTATAATTACTTGAAGGCGATGCGTCGAAATGAAACGTCATCCCAATAAGGACCCATCTGGTCTCTGATGACGGACATCGGGACCAGGGACACAGAGCGCCTGGACTCCCCACCAAAGGTTATGCCGATGCCATCCAGGCTAACCTTGACGGGTCGTTTCAGGAGCTGCCTGTGTTTTATCCCGATGTGCCTCGTCATCTTATTGTCATCAGTTGTGTATTTGCAGAACGGACAGTACTTGATCAGCTGCGAAAAAAAATACCATTAGTTTATTGCCAAGTGTTGAGGTATGTTTTGCAAAGGTTACTTACGCGTGTTATAAGGCTGGTAATTTTTTCTGATACGTTCAGCCTGGTTCTCCTGGTTCTGGATGGCGATGGAGATGGACCTATGGAAAAAACTAGTATTAATAACACAGTACAGCACGCGCCCATGGTTATAATAAAAATACTCACTTCGACAGATTGAAGAGTTGCGTGACACTTCGCGTACCATCAATGGACTCGCTACTGTGGGAAAATATTGATATTAGTAAAACGAAAAACCACACGCCTGATTTCAATAACATTCACATCCGACTACTGACGACGACGACGACGACCCACTCGGCGACGGTGTCCTTCTTTCGCTGTTATTTCCATGAGGAGGTGTCGGTGTATACACCATGTCTACATGGAGCTTATTTTCATTGACAGCTGTAATATAATACGTTATTTTAAAATGTATAAAAAAATATTGAAGATAATTAACACTCACGTTTGACGACCGGCGACGGTGTCCGACTTTCGGCAATCATGGCTGAAATGAGATGCACGACCGTAGGAAAAGATGCAAAAAAAAAACTACAAAATATAACATACCGTCTTCGGAACCAGGAAGGTTAATAAACACAACGTCCCTCGTTGTTCGGGGTAGGTCATGTGCCCACGACGGTCCTGCTACCGCTCGCAGATCGTCGACCCATGACGGTACCGGTGACGATGGCGTGATCTGGTGTGGTGGCGTGGGCTGGTGTGGTGGCGACTGGGTCAAAACCACATTGAGTGGCCGTTTGATAGCTGTAAATTAATACGTTATTATAAATTGTACAAAAAAATTAGTGAAGATAATAACACTCACGTCCGTTAACTGACGACGACGACGACGACAACGACCGTACCCACTTCAATTTTTCTAACTCTGAAACGGTAACGTTAAATAAATATCGTATACTCATAAGGTGAGTATATACAGTACATACCCGGTTCTTCGTCGTCGTAGTTGTATGGGTCGGCTAAACCATCTGTAAATTAATAAGATTATAAAATGTATAAAAATTCTTGAAAATAACACTTACGGTTTTCGACAACATCAGCTTCAAACCGTATATGGCTGTTGACGGCTGGCGGAAGGTGACGGTCTTGATCAACCAGATCGACATCATCTGTAAATTAATAAGATTATAAAATGTATAAAAATTCTTGAAAATAACACTTACGGTTTTCGACGACATTTGGTTCAATTTGGTCGTTATCGATTTCAGCCATATCGACATCTGATATGACCGGTTTTTCGCCTGTAAAATATTGAATTACGCATTATACATTATGACACAGGAGGCAAAAAATTAAATTGGGAAATCATTATACATTTGATGTGCGGCTTTGGATAGTATGGCGAGCGGTGGTGGATCTCAGCCAGCCTCTTAACGATCCTCCGCTTGGATTTCCTGCCTTTGAACACAAATAAAAAATCAATATCAATAAGCGATTATAATTGAAGACGTGGGTGCAACAACTAGACTTCTCCATTTTTATCAATTTTTCAGGATAAGCGAAAGAAAATTTGCCATCTCATTCACCACTAATGGCGGGAAAAAAAATCAATTTGTAATATCTTTGGATCTAACCAATGGATTTTTCTGATTTATGTACCAAAATATAGATATTTCTTCCATGAATAATATTCTACGAAAAACACATTTTTGATAAAAATGGAGATGTCTGGTTGTTGCACCCACGTCTTCAATTTATGACTAAAACTATTATTCATTATATATTAAAAATTGTGTTACCTTTTTCTACTAATATTTTATTAGATGATGGTGATGGCGGTAGAGACTCTAAAATTTACAATATGTGTACAATATGTGTACAATATGTCTACAATACCGGGGGATTCACGAACGGTAGTTTCCATTACGACTAACCCTTTACGGTTAGATGATGGTGATGACGGTAGAGACTCTAAAATTTTAAAAAAGAGACGTCACTCAATAATTTATACGGTAAAAAGAAAAATTTAACTGTTACCTTCTAGGACCACAATACCGGGGGATTCAGGAACGGTAGTTTCCATTACGACTAACTGGTTATTGTCAGATGATGGCGGTGGCAGCGAGCCTAACATTTTAACAAAAAGAGATAACTCAATATTTTATATGGTAGAAAGAAAATGTAATATTCACCTTTGATTTTTTCAAAATTTTTTAGGGCCTTTTTCAACGTGGTTCTAGGGACGTTGCATTCCCTAGAAGCACCGTTGACGCTATATTTCATTTTTTGCACCAACATTATTGCCCTCGATAGTTCCCCATTTTCTTCGGCTTTAATATAGCCTCTAGATGCCTATAAATTTATAGAAACACAAGTATAAACCCGTGTATTGCAAAAGAGAAAATAACTTACTTTTTTGGGAACGATATTCAATTTTTTGACCAGATCCCTTAGTGTCGTTTCGGGCACCCCGTGGCTTCTAGCGGCCTGACCAATTGATAAACTTCCCTGGGTTACGGAGTTTAACGCACTTGTTACGTTTTGTTTATACATGATCTATAATGCCAAGTAAAAACATACGCTAAAATGTTTCGGGTACCTAGGTATCTAATCTACGTATCTAAAAAAAAACTTAACAAACTAATAAAAGCAGTAAAAAAATTGCAATCACGCTGAGTGAAGACTTCCGACCGAAACAAGCCAACTTTCGTCGTACAGATTTCATCCACGCGATCACATATACCTCATTATTCACTGTCGGTGATTACTAAAGTTTTTTATAACTATTCTTTTTTTTTAATTTTTGGAAAACTAGACAAACACATGGAATGCGACGAGTGAGACGGCCGATGCAATGCCGGAATACTCCAACTATTACACCATTGGTCGCCTCAAGCTGGGAAAATATTTCTCTCCTAGCCGCGTAAGTCTGCCCGGGTGGGTCTTACTACGACGTCGGAAAAAAATTTTTAAATAAAAATGTCGACAATATAATGAGATATCCGCTACCTGCAAACAACGTACTCGTTGGAGTCCTTCAGTCGGCACGTAATAATACTCACGCAAAATGGATGAACTTGAAGGTTTGAAGAACGACGACAAAAGAAAACGGACGCAAATAAATTTAAAATCGCACAAACACACTTCAAAAACTTCAAACACAAATCGGGCAAATGACGCCGTTCCGCTGTGCGCACCCATATTTATAGACAGAGGCCGCGCCACTAGCGCTGCGACGACGGTGTTTCGGGGAAACTCCATTTTCGAATTTTGCTCACATAGCGCATGTTGGTTCGGGAAAATTCGGGAACTTCGAAAACCGACTCATGGGGACAAAATTCGAGAAATTAAAGACTGATTTACGGGGACAATATTCGGGAATTTCGTGGATTGAAGCGGGGTATTCATTTTTTTTCGACGCCGTCTTCGGGGTTGACATTGTCCCTCTCATGAGGTCTCTGAGTGGAAATTTCGAGACGGTAGCAGACCGTCGATGAAAATATCAAAATTCGAAGACCGACGAACGCGCATACCGACAAGTCGGTGCGTAGCAGTACGGCATCTCAGAGACCATACAAGGCAATCGATATCCGGCAAGGGGGCCTTAGCGGATGGCCGTAGTTTCGCTGGATTTCGTGTACGGCGTTAAACTTGGTGACGGAATCCGGTGGTCGGGGACCGCCCGAAGTTAACCCCGGCAACGGCGATGCGATAAAAGAGGTTTAGACTGTCCAATCCCGAAATTCCCGAACCATGTCCCCATGATATTTTCGAACATTTTCGTTAATCAACTTTGTTAGCTTTCGACCGCTGGCCTTGAAACTTTCAAATCTGATTGAAAAACAAAAATAAAACGTAAACGGACTGAGGTTGGAAACGGCTAGGATGGATATTAAACGAGATATCTAGGTTGCAAAAAGTTCGGAGACACTCATTTGTCAGAGAGGAGTACCGAGGAGTCGCTCTGCTGAACACCAGGACGTTTTGAATTTCGCCGTGCATCATTCCATCCTCATTTTCCTAAAAATATTGTCCCCGTCGGGGTATGCATTCGGTCGAATTTCCCTAATTGTTACTAAAGATGATATGGTCATAGCCGAAAGAAAATATCCAAGGCAATGCCATTCGGTATAATGTCAATACCGGATACAAATGTTCGAGGCAATGTTCTTTCCCGAGGTCAATACCGGATACATATTTCGAGGCAATGTTCTATCCCGAGGTCAATACCTGGAGGCAAATGTCATTCCAGGGTAAACGACGATTCCCAAACTAGAAACATCATACCCGTGATGTTTCGGGAAAACTTGACTTGGCTCTTTCAACGTCTCAGTTATCCTCGTCCCGTGATACTTCCATTGGAATTATCTGTTTAAATAATACGGATGGAGTAACGGCGTTTCAAGGGTTGACTATTTTACAACGTAAATAAGATTCCCTAGAAAGACGAAATTCATAAGAATCAAATCTGGGAGGTCCCAATTGACTTTATCCCTGTGAGGACGTCTGATAGACAGAGTCACGGTGCCTAATGGATAATTCATCGGTTTAACTTTTTTTTTTTTTGATAACAGTGATACGAGTCACTCTCATAAGTTTTGGTTATATTTCTAGCTTTCTCTTTCTTCTTTGTTTACGTGGTTGTTTCCATTAATCTCATCTTTAATACATTTTTGCCTGTACCTGTTTTCAAGCCTCAAGTTAGCGGATAAATTACATTAATGTGTTGATATTGTTTTGACCAAACTGTTACTCGTGGACATCAGGTACGTCTTATCACTTCAATCATCAAGCCTTATCAAGACCACTCTTTAATATAACCAGTCAGCTGTTTTTCTTCAGTGACTTAAACGCCGGGCATCATCATTGCCTATTATAACATTTACCTTTGTCTAACTTTGGTTGGCTGCATCGAACTACATTGCTGTATTATAGGTTGCGCTCACTCTTTTTAAGTCGTAACATTGAAATCATAAAATAACGCTTTTCGGTTTGCTGCACAATTTATTTATTA
>NW_021770971.1:6910-8005 GCF_005508785.2 Acyrthosiphon pisum | reverse complement strand
ACTTCGGACGTGAGTACCGGGGACTCGGTCCGCAAACCACCCGGACACTTTGGATTTCACCGTGCATCGTTCCATCCTCCTTTTCCCCAAGATATTGTCCCCGTCAGTCGGTCATTCCCGATATTGAACCCTACGATATGAAGTTCCCGGACGGCGTGCCCCGTGAGTCGGTCATTCCGAGATTGAACGCAACCACCAGTTGATTTTCGTAATCATTTTCCCTGCCCGTGTCCCGTCAATCGGCCATTCCCGAGGTTGAACGCAACCACATGTTGATTCACTAAATTCTTATCGCTCTTAAATCCTGTGATATTTACACGATGATTTCCGACGGGGTTCACAGAAATTGATGACCGACTGTCGGGGACAAATCCAGGGAATTTACAGGTTGAAGGGGGATATTAATTTGTTCTCGATTCGGTCCCCGGAGTTGACTTTACCCGGACTCCCACTAACGTAAAACAGAATATGAAAAAACGATTTGACACCGGATACACACGCGTACATCTACTATGTTGGTGCGTAGTGGTACGGCGTCCTCCGGGGAGACGAACCGCGATCAAGGGAGAGTCGCCGGGAAGCTGGGCGTCGTGGCCGTGTAAAAAAAAATTGTGCGTAGTGGTACGGCGTCCACCGGGGAGACGAACCGCGATCAAGGGAGAGTCGCCGGGTAGCTGGGCATCGCGGCCGTGTAAAAAAATATTGTGCGTAGCGGTACGGCGTCCTCCGGGGAGACGAACCGCGATCAATGGAGAGTCGCCGGGTAGCTGGGCATCGCGGCCGTGTAAAAAAATATTGTGCGTAGTGGTACGGCGTCCTCCGGGGAGACGAACCGCGATCAAGGGAGAGTCGCCGGGTAGCTGGGCATCGCGGCCGTGTAAAAAAATATTGTGCGTAGCGGTACGGCGTCCTCCGGGGAGACGAATCGCGGTCAAGGGACAGTCGCCGGGTAGCCGGGCGTCGTCACCGAGGAACGTGATATTTCTCAACAAACGATAACCGGATATCTGATTACGCAATCCGGTGTTTGGGGTACGCCCGATGTCAACCCCGTAGACAGGCAACATGCGAAAATACGGATAAACGGTTCAATCC
>NW_021770971.1:5013-6860 GCF_005508785.2 Acyrthosiphon pisum | reverse complement strand
GGTATCGAGGATCAACAAAATCGCTAAATAGACAATAAGTATACAATTTTTAACATTTAAAAATACAGGTGATTTATTTTCTCCACATAAATACCAATTTGAAATGGAACTATATTATTTTTAGAACAAATATTGAAATATCCGTATTAATATTTTTAAATTTTAATACAATAATACATTGATAACCGTATTGGCAAATGTGAAATGACAATGACTGGTTTCTCTATCTATTTTTTAAAATGTTTTTTTTTTACACAGGTTATTTTAATTTTTAAGCGTAAATAAAATTTTTTAATTTTCCGAAAACTTCGGTTTTTTTCGGAAATGTATTATTTCAATATTCTCCAATTTTTCCACGTTTTCCGAGGCTCTGGGAAAAAAACCGTTTTTTTCCGAAATTTTCCGGCATTTTGATCCCTATTGTTTATTATACATATATTTTCAAACAACTTTTAAGTTTAAGTTATTTTAAGTAGGTACATAAAATATATTTGTTACATAAATAAAGCAACAACACAATTTAAAAAGGACTTCTTACAGTTATATATTTTGTTCCATTTGATACAATATTTAAAGTATTTGTTACATGAGAAAGGAGTGAATCTTGAAATACATAATGAATATTATTGGTTTCTGGTAATGTTATTTCATAACAGTAATAATGTTCATCAAAGCCGATTGTTGTTAAAATGTTGCACTCAAAAATTACCCTGTCTTGCGCATAAAGAAAAACATTGTTTACAATCGCAAATTGAGGATTATTATCATTTAAAATGTCTAATGTTAATATAGTTTTAGGTTTGTAACGAGTTCCTCCCACTTCAGCCCAATTTACTCGAAATAATGATTCCTCTATATTCAGATTTAGTTTATTTTGAATTTGATGCTGTTTTATAGAGTCCAATTCTGTTTGAGGTCCTAATTTTATTTTATTACATAATTTACCATTCATAAATGTTTCATTCAACTTAAGTTGGTGTTTGACTGCCAAAGTCTTGCAAATATTACGCCTATTGAATGAAGACCTGGCCGAAATTGTTGATACTTTATGTTTTGATTTATATCTCATAGACCATAGGTGAATTACGGGTCCATATTTTTTAATAAAAGAGTGATAGTGTGTTAAAAAATGAAATTTTGCTTTTAAACGGTTTTTACTATACTTTAAATAAATATCATTCATTTCAGCAACTAAGGTCTGAAGCATTGAACAACTGTCTAATTCAAGTGATGTTGATAATATAACATCCATAACCCTCCGCATAGCAATATTTAGACCCCAAACTGGTTCTTCTGAGGGTACAAAATCACCAAATAGTAACCCAAAGTACCTAATTAATGTCAATATTTCGGATGCAGATTGTCTAATATTTCCTTGTTTAATATAATCTTCAGTTAGTGCACACGGCTTATTGTTTTCAGGTCCATAGTCAAAGCAAAATAGTCTGTCATACAATACTTGTAGCGTAAAAAGCTTTAATTCCTTAATATAGTATTTTAAAATAAAACTCATAATATACTTAGAACACCCTTCCAGCATGTCATGCATGACATCTACTCTTAATTGATCAAACAAATTAAAATTATTCACACTAAACTAAATACACTCTTCTTTTACACCAGTAGCAGACACATCATTCTGTAATAATTGAGCATAATACTGTTCAGTATGTCTTAATAAACTCTGATCTTCATAACATTGAACCCACATATGTTCTTTTCTCATTGTACACATTCTACACGGAAAGTTTGAGGAGAAGCTCTCAGTAAAACCTGTGATGGAATGCAATCCTAAGTTGTCACCTAAAATAAGCCCCAACTCAAAATATAATTTACCTTTATAATCT
>NW_021770971.1:3894-4963 GCF_005508785.2 Acyrthosiphon pisum | reverse complement strand
ATACAAAAAAGCACCGGACATATGCTGGGTATCATTGAATAGTCGATTTTCATGGGCCATGGGAGATTTCTAGACCCTGAAACTCGACTTTTAAACTTTCCCGTCTACGAAACGAGACCATCATAGAGCCAGGCCTTACCATAAATTCTTATTACAAAATCTCTTTCTATATAAGTGTGGCATTTATAATTCGACTGTGTCTCCAAAATCAGTATTCACTTACAACTAACACGGGGGGGGGGGGCCGGGGGTCTAACTATATTTTCCATTCTTCAGTTACCTACGCTACCGACGTGCAGGTCGGCAATCCACCGTAGGTGGATTGCATACCTGGTGATATATGTACGCTTCTCATTATGTCCACGATTCGATTCCTTACCTATGTGATTTGATGACCGATGGCTAGACAATCGTATACACCTATCGACTTTTCACTTTTTAACAACACAGGAAATCGTATCCAGCCTATCCATTTACAACGTTTGTGACGGATTGCTTAAACGTTACCGCCAAAACGTCAAGCCTTATCTCCAATCCATATCACTAATCTTTATCACAAATCCTAAATTGTCGTCTTACAACTTACCGTCGCGACTTATATAATATTTCCAATGACATTGTCTCCAAAACCGGTACCCACTTATCAGCGAGTCTAACGGGCCCCGAGTTACACTTAGAGCTAGTAATTTATAAATTGCGCCTGACAACTGGAATATCCTATGTGAAATTCATTCCGTGCATTTTTATTTTCCCTGGGGCCCATTGGTCTAAAGGACAGTCCTATACTTACCTACTTGGTATTAATTTTAGTATCGTGTGTTGGCCACAAACATAATATAAAACGTTTAGCGTACACAAACAAGTTATTCAAATATATATATATTTTTTTTATATATTAATTATACAATCTGTAAAGTATTATTTTTTATAATAAGCACAAGACGTGGTATTTTGGATTTATGAAAAATATTATAAAAAATAGAATTTAATTAATTTAATTAAATGTAAAACATTTCAGACGAGGGAGAAGAGGGCTTGTGTAAAGTGTCCATCCTCTCAAAACACAAAG
>NW_021770971.1:0-2924 GCF_005508785.2 Acyrthosiphon pisum | reverse complement strand
AAATAACTGTACCATATACTTTACTATAGTCAAAATATATGCATAACACTAAGATAATCATACATATATATATATTATATTATGAAAAATATGACAAAATGTGCGTTATCAATAACACATTTTGTACCCATATATGCCTTTTCAAATAAACAACAATAATTTGAAATCGAACAACAAGTACGAAAGGTCAATGATAAAGGCAAGTAGGACCCAATTTTGATACCACAGCCAGTCTGCTCTCAGCAACTCAGTCTGTCCCCAGCAGCTACGCCTGTCTCACACAGCACACTATGTTCAGAGCTAGTTTTAGTTAAAATTAATATCGTATAAAGGGGTAAGTATGACATCAAGTGATACACTTTCCCTATGTTACGATTTTACTCTTGCCCCGATGTGTATTTTTACTGGGGAAAGTGTATAATCGCAAAAAACAACGTAAAAATATGTCAAATATGAAAAACAGACAAGTGAATCTGAAAGTAAACATAATATCAAGTATTTTTACCTCTTCGTAAATTCAAAATTTAATGTTTGTGTTGACAAAAAAAATATTTGAAAACACGTTTCCATAGAAAAATACGATCTACTTTTGTAAAAAAAATATATTTTGTGATAACAGCATGATAGATGCTAGTACAGTGCTGCAAATTATATTGAAATATACAATGCAACTATCACCTGACGAATTTCTAGTTTCACTATCAATAGATTAAATACTGATCATGATAACATCTGGTTTTACACTTACCCCGTTTCTACACTTACCCCACTTTACCTTAGTTAGTTCTGTTCCCAATTCAAACATAACTTAATTTTATTAATTTGTATAATAGGTAAATTGAGTTTGTATTATTTCATTTGGATTGTGTTGAAGGGGTGGTGAAGGGGGGTGGTGGGTAGGTAAATTTTGAATTCCATTGCCCCCCCACAAAAAAAAATAGTTCGGCGCCACTGAAATCACTGAAGAAAATGATAAGAAAATCAGATAAACCACTTCAACAAATCATAAAAAGGATTTATGAACAAAACGAACATAACATTTTCAATATAAAAATAAAAATACAGAAATCACATTAAAAAAGGAACACTCAAATGGACCTCTAAGATGATTTGACATCACTAAAATACAGAAATGTGCGTTTTAAAAATATGAAAATTAAAACAATGTCCACAGCTGATCGCTTTGTATTAACCAAAGACAATAATATTATGGAAGTTCTCAATATAGGGCATAAAATGAACACAAATAAAGTGGTTTTGATTGGAAAATTATACTTAATTAAAATACCATTCTATGAACAACCAATAAGCTCAACTGTTTTAGATATATACATAGTTAAAAGATTATCAAATGAGCTAATTTGGATTCCTCTAGAACATGTTAAAAAAAAGTAATGCTGCTAGAAAAAGATGGCCAAAACATAGCACTACCAGTTCATACATTCAGAATATTAAATTAAAAATGAATAATTATTTGTTCTTATTGTAGTTATACCTAATTAGTTGTTACTAAATGTTTCAATATTATAGGTATTTAAAAAATAATAATTATATACATATTATATATACTGTATTTAATAATAGGTATAATATATTATAATTTAAATAAAATATGATTAACTCTACAATGCATGGTGTTTTTTTTATTTAAAAAAAAAATTGTTTTTGGATAGTACTAAAGCTATAGAATACGTAAAAAAAAATTTAAAAAATCTATTTTAATTTCAAGTGTTGAAAAAGTTGGTTGTTGCTGTAAAGGTTATGCATTTGTAACTACGAAAAATAAAAAATTTAATTTTTCTAAAATAGTCATATTATAATAGATATACTTGAAATTTGTCAAATTTACACACATTTAAATTATTACATAGTTAAATTAGGTACTTAATATTATTAGGTAGTATGATATTTTTTAAAGCAGATTTTTCCCTTTCCAGTACATAATCCAACTTTTTTCACACGCTTGCCATGTATATCCCTTGCAACCTGTCATTTTACAACGACTCCTCGTTGGTGCATCGATCAGCCAGTGATCAATGCGATCCATGCGTAGATCTTGATTTGGTGGTTTCGAGGCATTCGGCTTCTTGGATTTTTGTATTAGTGCATTCTCTATGGTATTTGATGGCCTTCCTCTAGTGGAAGTTGACTGACCAACTTTGCACAAAGATATGGCTAAATCTTCTTTAAACGCAGCTAATGTCATAGGTTTTTCAACGTTGCCCCTAGTATTATTTTTTTGAGCAATTATTCGCTTATGTAACAGCCATGAATTGACAACAGTCACATCAAGTAAATGATAGAAAATCCTTAAATACCATTTACGACTACTTATTTTAATTTTTTGTCGCCCTAACAAGCTATCCAATAGGTCTACTCATCCTATGTGTTTATTATATACACGGACAATATGTGGACAGTCTATTTCAATGGATTTATTTTCCGTTTTTGGAAATCTTTTTACCTTAGACACAGTGTTCGGACTTATCTAGATAAATAATTACAAGGTATCTAAACGTTCATCTTAGATAATTTTTTTACTAATCTAAATAAATTCATCTAGATACATTTTTTATTGATAAAAATCGCGAAATTGTACTAATTTTTTAAATATTTATACAGATTCTCAAACAAAGTTTATGGTTTATAAATAATGTAATTATTTTTATTTATATCATTATTATTATGTTCCTAGTGCCCAACTAAAATATACCAACATTTACAACCATTTAAAAAATAATTGTATCTTTTTTTTATCTTTATCTAGATAAATATGGGTTAAGTTATCTTTTATCTCTATCTAGATATATTTAAGTTGCATTATCTTTATATTTAACTAGATAAAAAAATACTTATCTAATCCGAACATTGCAGTTAGACATAGGATCGATTTCCACAAATGTAGATAGTAAAGTTACCACCTT
>NW_021770970.1:29822-40753 GCF_005508785.2 Acyrthosiphon pisum | reverse complement strand
AATCACTAACTGATGATTTGTCCAATAGTGTAAGAGAAAGGGGTCACAACCTATACCGTGGATTGATCCTGAGTGGATTGAATTATGTTTTAATTCTATGACTGATTTTATAGGGCGGGGTCGATGAAAGCCCGCCTTGTCGTGGCGACCCCGCCCGCCGAGCTTGCTCGGTGCTAAGAGGCTTTCAACTGTCCGGAGCAGGCCGACTCCGGACTTCTAACCCCTGGCACGGACAATGCAACCGCCGATCTAGCCCGCCGGCGGCCAGAGGGTGTAGGACCACCTGAGGGCAGCCCCCTCAAAACACTAACATATGAAATACACAAAATCGAAAACTGATGTTACTGATACAAAGGCCCAGGAAACCTTAGATCCGGCAGGTGTGGGTGAGCTCGCCACACAGGTCGTCATCAATAGCTCTGAAAATGCGCAATCGAACTTGGAAATGGAAAATTTGGAGTATTACGATACGGACATACATAACAGACACTGCTACTCAGTCCCTCTAAGACTAAGGGGAGGAGGGGATGAGGACGACGGAAACGTTGTCGAAATGACAGATAAAGAAAGTACAAGTGGTGACATGGGCAATCCAGGTGGCGTAAAGCGCGGCCCACCCTCCCCGGGTTCGCCTAGCGTTAGCCAAACAACTAAGTTGCTGAAAACTGCGATAAAGCAGCCAGGAGAAGTCAGCGATCTCCTGGGCTGGCTTGAGCAGACGGTGGTACAAGAAAGAGAGAAAAAGAAACTTGGTGTACAAATCGCGGAAAAGATGATGAATAAGTTGAACAGACTAAGGACACTTGTGCGGGAGATATCCCACGAAAACAGTAGACTGAACGGCGAGCTGAAGGGCAAAGAGGACGCCCACGCTCAGAGCCTCTCAGTTTTTATAAACAAGCTGCATGATAAAACCGCCGAAACCAGCGGCCTCAGAGCCGAGCTGGAGGCGTTGAAGACCAACACTGTAGCGCCAAGCCCAGCAGCGGCACAACAGTCTTCGTACGCCGCTAAGGCTGCGACGAAGACTGCATCTAAGACACCAAGGGCAGCAGCCGCGCAAATGAACGTAAGCGCACCTCCGGCCAAGTCGAAGAAGACGGCGGAGAGGGACCTAATCAGTAAGAGTCGTAAAGTCAAAGCGACATCTCGCTTTATCGTCGAGATACCGCAAGACACGACGGTGGCGAAAGCGAAAGCCGGTGTCTGGCAGGCTGTTAGGGCGAAGTGCAGTAACCCTAAGGCTAAGACCTTAGTCAGCGGAAGGGCGCTGGTGATCATCCCGGACGACGCTAACACGTTGGAGGTGATGAGGGGCATTAGCGACATGAGAGAATTAGGCCCGAGGAAGCCCCGCGTCATAATCTATGACGTCGACGGTGGCATCGAAAAGGATGAGCTGACCGAGTGTCTCCTGGCGCAAAATGCGGAGCTCGGCATCACAGCAGAGGATATGGGCAACTCAGCCCCGCTCCATAAGCTTGGCCCGCGGGATAGCGACGTGGTCCATTGGGTCATGGAAGTCCCGCCAAGCGTCCTTGCAATAATTGAGAATAAGTCATTATACATAGGCATGACTAGATGTAGGTGTAGACTACATAGTAGTTTGCCGCAGTGCTACAACTGCCAGCAGTTTGGCCATATGGTCAAAAGATGCGAGCAGACGGCGCCGACGTGCAGGCAGTGTGCTGGGGCACACGATTCTCGCACATGCAAAATAGAATCGATCAAGTGCGCAAACTGCAAAGGCCCACATAAGGCGTCGAGCGCGGCCTGTAAGGCCAGAGGCCAGGCAACCCGAAGCCTACTTAGGCGCACAGACTTCGGCCCGAAATGACCGGAGCCATCAGAATAGTACAGCATAATGTGAATAAACAGAGGATAGCGAGCCTGCAGCTTAGGGACTTCTGTGCAGCAAACGCCGTCGATGTTCTGCTCATCCAGGAGCCACTGACGAACGACAGTAAAATATATGGCTTCGAAAACTGCAAGCAAGTGCTTGTTGGTGACCAGGCTGGAGCAGCAGTTGTCCTCCTGAACAATGATATCCAGGCCATTGAACTGGCGGATATGTCGAGCCAGCACGTGGCGGTTGTAAGGATAAGCCGTGGATTGCAAGCCGATGCAATCACGGTGGTGTCGGCATACTTTAAGTACAATGTGCCGACACACCACTTCATCGAAAAGCTGCGCACAATACTAATGCGTGAAGCCCGCACCCTCATCGAGGCAGATGTTAACGGGCACTCTCTGATGTGGCACTGCCCGACTGGAAATAACAGAGGACTCCAGACAGAGGAGCTGATAGAGGATTTCGACCTTACAGTGGCGAATAGACCCGGTCAATTGAATACATACGAACGCGAAGGCATGGGTACTTCGAATATAGATGTGACGTTGCTTACACCCCAAGTCCGCGACATGGTCAGCGACTGGATGGTCAGTGACATCACAGATAGCGACCATAGGGTTATCACATACAGCCTCAGTCTCAAACAGAGAGTACCAAAAATCATGATACCATGCCGCTTTAACACACGTAAGGCAGACTGGCGCGGTTTCGCAGACAACCTGAGCAGGCTAAAGCCTACTGTGGACAGGTCAACGATAGATACCCAGGCCCATACTATTATAGATGCAATCCGCAGGGCAGCGGTAGCGTCAATTCCGCGGATTAGAAAACCAGGCGTCCGGGCTGGCAGACAGCCATGGTGGAATGTAGGGCTAACTGCCCTAAAGAAAGATTTGTGCAAAATGCGAAGGCAGACCAAACACAGAAATGAAAGGCAGGCGTACAACCAAGCACGCAACCAGTACCTGTATCAAGTAAGAACTGCTAAAGCCGCGGCATGGCGCAACTTTGCCAATGACATTAACATAAACCCGTGGGGAAAGGCCTTCAGCTGGGCTAAGCGAGGCCCGAAGTCACGTACTGTGCCCTCGACTATGATGGGAGAGAACGGCGCCCACACGAGCACGCTTGGAGAAACAGCTGAACTGCTCCTCAGCTCGTTTTTCCCGCGCGAAGGTAATAAGCAAGCTTTCACAAAGTACGGCCCGCTCCCAGAGTATGAGGAGCCGGTAGACCCAGAACGAGTCAAAGCGGCCATCTGGAGAATGAGGCCAGGGAAGGCGCCAGGGTTAGACGGCATTACGGCTGGCATGCTAAGGAAGGCATGGCCAATCCTAGCTGATGACATTACAAAGCTGTTTGGGGACTGCATGAAGGATGCCACCTTCCCCCGGGGATGGAAGGATGCGAACCTAGTGGTTATCCCAAAGCCAGGAAAGGCGGATATGGCGAACCCCAAGTCGTACAGGCCGGTCAGTCTGCTGCCGACGCTCTCGAAAGCATTAGAGACACTGATCATACAGGACCTGGTAAGAGAGACCGATCTGGACAGTTATAGCCCGCAGCATGGCTTTGTGCCCAGGAGATCGACGATCACGGCAATAACAGCTGCATACGACTGGACAAAGGCCAGCAAGTCCAGGCACGTTGTCGGAGTGTTCTTGGATATCACAGGGGCCTTCGACAACGTCGGATGGCACCCGATGCTAAAGAGGCTCGATGAGCTCGGGGCGTCAGTCCGAACGCTGAGGATGGTTGGGCACTACCTCAGTGGACGAACAGCATCCCTCATGCTGCAAGGGGAACGGTACTCCCGGACGATAGATCGTAGTTGCCCCCAGGGATCGCAGCTGGGGCCCACTCTGTGGAAAGTCGCCATGACGGGCTTGGATAAGATTAAGTTAGATGCATCAGCCACAGCGATACTCTACGCTGATGACATAGCGCTACTTGTTGGAGCAGCAAGGCCACAGACTGCCTTCACTAGGATCGAAGGATACCTGGAGCAAATGCTTACCTGGGCAGAAGAATATGAGCTGCGCTTTTCGCCAGCTAAGACACAGATGATGTCCGTTAAGGGCGGACTAAAACCAGGCTATGATGTGGGCTTCGGCACAATACCAGCAGCCCCAAGGATAGTTGCCAGTGGGACGGTCAAGTATCTAGGAGTCCACCTGGATCCACGGTGCAGCTTCTGGGAGCATGTAAAAGCACTGAAAAGCAAATCTGAAGGACTGTACGGAAGGTTAAGACGGATGACATCCGCTAATTGGGGCATGGGCCGCCTAGCTGCTAAGATAATCTATGAAGCAGTATTTCTCCCGCGGATCACATACGCCGCAGAAATATGGGCGGAGGAAGGGTGCGAGCTCAAAAAGAGCATAAATGCATTGTGCAGCATGCAAAGATCCCCACTGCTGGCAATAACGAGCTGCTACAGGACGGCGTCAACCAACTGCCTCTCGGCCGTGGCGGGCGTACTGCCCCTTGACCTGGAGGTTAGGAGAGTGACGATGAAATGTCGACTCAGAAATGGCACGATCAGCAGCCAGGAATACGAGGACGGAGTCCAGGGCCTCATCGCGGAATGGCAGACCCGCTATGATGAGACGGACAAGGGCGAGTGGACCAAAATAATGATACCAGATCTGGCTCGAAGATGCGCACTGCCGCTGAAAATGGATCATTACACGTCCCAGTTCCTTACCGGGCACGGTGATTTTAATGCGAAATTGCACAGTTTTAAGCTCGTGCGGAGTGCTAATTGCGCGTGCGGAAACGGAGCGGAGACAGTGCGGCACGTACTCCTGGCGTGCACCAGGACAATAGTCTTTCGAGAAGAACTGAGGGCGGTCATGAGGGAGGAGCAAGTCCCATGGCCCCCTGAAAGCGGAGCTTTCCTTAGTACTAGAAGGACTTACGAAGCCCTGAGGAAGTTCAGCAAAAAATGCATGGTAAATAGAACAGATAGGTAGGACCTATTAAGGTCAGGACGCTGCCACACCAACTGGTGTATGTGCAATAGTCTCGGGGTGCATCAGATGAGCACGCACGGAGCAAGCGGCACAAGCGGTGAGGCACGCACGAGTGCGTCCTGGCCAGGGGCGCGCTCATACGCCAGGGGCGAGGAGTACGGCCCTGTTGCTGGGGCCATCCAGAATTCAGCATCAGTATTCCCTGCTTGTTGTAAGAGGCGACTGAAAGGGAAACGGCCAGACGGGGCCGGCGTCCGGGACGCGGACACACCGAAACCTTCGGGGACTAGGGTGTTGGGGGTTTTGACTGCGACCCCGTGAAGAGCGAGTCGATCACCTCGGTGATGCCTCGGGGAGGCGTGGCAAAGGCTACCGAGCCTCTAACTCGGGGGTCACGGCCACCGTGCCGGCGGCGACCGCCGCTGGTGAGGGCCAACCATGAGCCCGTGATACACGATCATAAATCTTGGCAGGATCACAGCTGAGGCCCCCAAGCCGACGAAGCTCGGCCCGAACATCCCACCATTGATGTGCTTTCCTAACGAGAGCGAGAATGGTACTTCGGGATGTGGGGGAGCCCCGCGGCGCCGAGCAATCGACGTCGCGCCCTCGCACGGCGGTCGCGCACCGGCCTCGGTCGTGGCGCGGTCGACGGCGGATTGGTTTCGGAGTGGCTGTTAGCGGGAGCTAACTATGTGGTTAAAAGACCAAGCTCGGTCTAGGGGAAGGCTGCCGAGTGAGCATCTCCTTAGCGCCCACCCAGTCTACCGGTGGGGCTATATGCACCGGAGGTTGCCCGTGACCAAAAACGGGAAGCAATGAGGATAGCTTGCGACCCGACCAGGGTGGCGAAGGGCACGTGCACGCCTTAGCCGACGGTACGGGCGCACTCTCTCCCGACTTCGTTGGGAACGGGTGTGCGCCCGGTGCTCGTGGTCCACAGACGACGCGCGGCCGGCGTACGGCGTGGGTCAAACCACCTTGCGCCGTCCTTGAACCTCCGCGGCTCTCGACTAGCGCACAGCGCTAATGTGAGGTCCGCGGTTGTAGCCGCAAGGCACCAAACCCGGGAGTCTTCGTGATTTTATAGGGCATTTTTCTGTTATTCCCAATACGTTGTCAGTATGCTGTTGTTTAGCCTTACTAAGAACATTATTGCTGTAATCATTTGGTGGTAAGTCACAGCCAAATTTTAAGTTAGACACACTTTTTCTTTTCCAATTCGATGGTATATCAGTTAAAAGTTCTGCTCCTATGAGTGATCGCTTTAAGTCTTTCAACGGTCGCTTAGTATTGTGTTCCATTTCCCTACCTCTAGTATCTTTAGCCTGTATTTGAATAACTAGTGGTTGTTCTAATTGTGGTGCTTTATCACTCCATCCATATAAGTTCGATCCACAATCTTTACATTTTGCGGAAAGCAAGCTGTATCATTATTAGAATTTCGGCAAGAAGAATTGCCTCTGATCAACAGGAAGTTTGATGATATCCAATCACAAATAGAGTTGATCAGCGTCGATGAAGAAGAGCAGGCTGAGGAGGACAGAGCAAACTTTGAGCAAGACTATTTCTCCATTAGATCTAAAATACAGGAACTAATTAATCTAGAGAAGTCACATAACACTTCAACTCATATCTCTACATTTATGACTGGACATCAGGCTCAACGGACACATTTACCACTCATACCTTTGCCCAGCTTTAACGACAACATTCAAGATTGGTTTTCGTTCTTTGATATTTTTAAGGCAATGGTTCATAACGAAGATGGCTACTCTCCGGCGCAAAAGTTTTTCCAGTTGAGATCGTGCTTACAAGGTACAGCGTTGGATCTAGTGCAGTCTATCCCAATAAGTGATGTGAATTACGACGTAGTCATTAAACAGCTTATACAACGTTATGATAGCAAAGGTCTCGTGATTCAGTCACACATACGTTCGATCCTGGATTGCTCACCTGTCGATGAGGCAGTGCCTAATTCGTTACAAAGGCTTCACTCTACAGTGTGCACACATGTTGCGGCACTAAAGTCGTTAAATCAGTCAGTCGAAAATTGGGATGCTTGGCTGATAACAATAGTTAATGGGCTTTTTGACAGAGGCACAGCCCACAGTTGGCAACTACATCAAAAAAATACAGATCTTCCGAAATATGCAGACCTCGAAGCATATCTAGCTAATCGATGTGCAGTCTTAGAAATATTAGCGTTTAACAATCAATCGACTAATACCGAAAATGTGCAAGGTGGTTCAGATACAAAAAAAGGTTCTGGATTGACCAATTAAAAAAAGACACTATTCGCTACAGACAGCAGACCTGCTAGACCATGTCCTTGCTGTTCAGAAATGCATCGGATTTATATGTGTCTGTTCAGTAAATCCTGAACGTGTGTAATTTATTATCTATAAATCCAGTTATTTTTCGTTATATTGTAATCAAGTTTATTATTATTATTGTTATACTGTGTATTATTATGATAGCCGCTTATCGGACGATACCTTTTTGTTTTGTTCTGGAAAATTATATAAGTAATCAGTCGTATTCCGTGTGTGCACACATACGTGCACCCAAAGTATGTATCCGTGTTAATTTTGGTAATTTTTATTGTAAATAAACAACTTTAAATTGTAAAATAAAAATACAGTCCACTACATCGAGTAAAATGTGTACAAATATCTATTATTGCACTTCTGGTAATATGTAACACAAATCAGCCCAGAAAACTCAACAGTGTCATAGATTCAAAGGTCTTTCGATATCAGAACGTTTAGATCTAGTCCGAGATAATCAAGAGATAAGTCAAATTACTCGTGCAAGAAATGTCATCGTAAACATAACACGATACTACACTTTGAGAAAAAACAAGAGGAGCATCAATAAGAAGACCAGCCTTCAAATGCTGCCCCCCCCTGCCAGAAGCGTCAAGTCTACAACCGTCTAGATCTAAGAGTATGATGTCTGTTCCGAAACCTACGGAAGTTGCACATGTCTTTTTGGACACAGCAATAGTTTCAATTAGAAACAACTTTGGTGTATATCGGAAATGTCGAGCTGTGTTGGATAGTGGCTCGCAGGTAAATTTTATTTCGAAAAAATTTGCTAAGCTGCTCAAACGCCCATCAAGGAGGACCATAATGCCGATAGGTGGTATCGGTGCAACTACAACGCAATCCACCAGCACCATAGACGTTCACATGAAATCCTGCACAAAAAACTTTGGTGTTAACATCAGTTGCTATATATTGCCAGTAATCGTCGAGGAATTACCTTCAGTAACACCACCCAAGAAAGGATGGCAAATTCCTAAAGACTACGCATCATTACTAGCAGATCCCTCGTTCTGCGAAGCAGGATCGATCGACCTATTGCTTGGATGTGTGGCATTTTCTTTGATTTAATGGAAGCGGAGCGCATCCCACTGGCGTCAGGAACGCTTTGTTTACAGGCAAGTAAACTTGGTTGGTTAGTTACAGGAGGAATCAACTCTACCTGTTTACTAAGTATTGGGGAGTCATTAGAAGGCAGGTGGGGAGAACAAGAATTTGTAGAGGACAATGACTATGGTCGGCTATCTAAAGCGAACAGAAGATGCACCGAAGAACAAGAAGCAGCTACACATTCCCAGGAAACAATTTGTTTTTTTTTTTGTTTAGTGTTTTTTTATAATTCTTGAGTATACTTAAACATTCAAATACGTTATGATCTAATTAAATACAATATTTCACATAATGTAAAAACATTATTTAATACTAGTTAATTGTTTTAAGTATCAGTATAGTATCAATTAAATTATATTGTTCTATGCAATTTTTTAATGTTGATATCTTCAACGTATATTAAACTTATAACTATATAAATATTTTTTTTTGATAATCTTTGTATATATGTATATTGTAATCTTATTTTTAACATTTGGGATCTAAACAATTTTTTTAATCTATTTTAATTCACAATTGAAAATTGTTCATTGAAATGGACACTGGGTTTTTATTAATACATTGAGTTCATAAACAGTGACATCAAAATATTTAATCGAAGTTATAGGTCGGTATATCAACATTTTATATTTATATTATTATTTTATATGGCTGTATTTATTTTGGGTTTTATTAAATTTCCCAATAGTGTTTATTATTTGTATTTAATGTTTATTACTGAATTACTGATATCGAATTCAGTTGGTACAAAGTCGCCGTGTCGATCGTATTAGTAAATGTGCGTAGTGCGAGTATGTGCTCATAAAATAATTTATTTAACGTCATAACTCATAATGAATCGTCGTGCTAAAGTATTAACGAATGACAATATAAACATACTTCTTGAACAAATTGACAATGACAATACTTCAGAATTCGAAGGAAGTGAGGAAGAAGAAGATTTTGATATGGTAAATAATATAATAAAAGATAACGAGGACATCGATCAATTATTATTAGAAAACGATGAATATTTGAACAATTAGAAAACTCTAATCTGAATTATGGTTATGGTACATCAGTAGATGCGAGTCAGATTGACACTTATACAATTATTAATTCTAATAATAATTTAAATCCAAAAATTCAACAAATTAAATATATAAATACTATGAAATGGCTAAGAACAAATCGTTTTAAACAAAAAAAAAAATTAATTCGTTCTTCACCTGAAAAATATAACGACGCAGAAAGACATGACTGGACCCCTATAAATTATTTTAATCAATATATTAACGAAAAAACTATTGAAAATATGGTAAATTGCACTAATATTAAAAGTGTTGTAGAAAGAGGAAAATCTATACAAATGACATCAATTGAAATGAAACGTTTTATCGGATGTAATTTATTTATGTCAAGCTTAGAATATCCAAGAATGCGTATGTTTTGGGCAAAAACCACTAGGGTACCTCTTATAGTCTATACACTATGTCTAGAAATCGTTTTATTAATATTCGTAGTTTTTTAAAAGTTGTAAATGACAATGAAATAACAAATGAAGAGAAAAAAGATTCTTTATGGAAAGTCCGTCCGTTATTAGAAGCAGTAAGAGCTGGCTGCTACCAGTTGGTACGAGATGTACATTTAAGTATCGATGAACAAATAATACCATTTACAGGAAATACTAAAATGAAACAATATGTTAGAGGAAAACCTAATCCAACTGGCTTAAAAAAACTTTATTTTTAAGCCAATAAACATGGATTATTGTTAGATTTTTGTGTATACCAAGATTAACGTACTTAACCTTCAGCCTGCACACTTGATACTCTCTCCGTTGTAGAATCATTTTTTAATTAATCTAAAGCATCAACTATCGCTTCATAAGTACAAAAAACAGTCATGAGGGCACTTGAATAAGACGATCAACGTGTAGTTTCAACTTGTTTAAGCCTGCGTAAAGGTTTTCCTTGATATCTTAATTCCTGAAGTTTAGTGAAGCAATGTGTACGTTTCTTACTGCTTCCCATAAAAGTGTATAATATTTCTAAATTTCCGTCACTATACGGATGCTCAAAGTGTAGTATTCCATTACATTTTATATACGTTCTAAAATCGACAGGATCAATACGTACACTGAATGTTAGCTTTGTTCCGTAGACTTTATTACTTGAGATAACTCTTCTGCCATATATTTGTTAATATCTTCTATGTCACGGCATTTGACTGGCAAAAAAAATTGAATTTTTGCTTTTCTATCTGGAGGAATTGATTGTATTCTGAGCCGGTTATTAGTTGGATTTATAATATTTGGAAATGAATTGTACGTTTGCAAAGATAACAAAGCTATTTCTGAATCCTCATAAACGTTTAGAGATGGAAAATAATTTGCCGACAATACAGTTGAATTTCCAGTCAGATTTAATGTAATAAATTCATGCATTGCAAGAATTCAAGACATAAATGACCACAGTTAAATGTATTGATGTCTTGATAGTTGGAATAGTTGTATACTATTTTGAACTGTCTGAAATAATGTTGTAATTGAATTGGTGGTGGTAAATCACCAAAGCTATCAAAATATACAACTTTGTCCTTATTTTTATAAAACGCTACCCAATGGCTTCCGTCGCCTGAAGATGTATCCAAGTTTAATATACCACATTCAATCGTATGTGGTTTTTT
>NW_021770970.1:28790-29772 GCF_005508785.2 Acyrthosiphon pisum | reverse complement strand
GGGGATAAGAACAGCATGTGGTTTAAGAACCATATGACATTCAACGATCACAAAAAGTGTTTGTTTGGTGTGAGGAGATGAATTTCAATAGAGAGAATGTTTCCCATATGATCGTTTAAACACAAGCTAATGACAATCAAAACAAATAAATTAACACTGAATAACTTTGATGATAAGAGAGTGGTGCTAGAGAATAAAATACATACATTGGCACATGGACATTATAGTTTAGAGTAAGTTAATACAATTGTATTTTTTTTTAAAATTATCTTACTTATAATATTTATAATTTTATAGGAAAGACGAATTTGAATCTGAATATGAGGAGACTGTTGAATGGCCAGATCATGAGTTTACAGTAGACGTTGCTGGGCGTGAGTGGGAGGAATCCGATAAAGATTTAATGAGATTACTTATACAGGAACGCATATCTAAATAATTTGATTTTAAACTGTATATATTTCTAATTTGTAAATACTATGTATACATATATATTTGTATAGTTTGGTTGTATATTGATTATTGTAAATATTATTCTATTAATTGTTATATATTGTAAATACCAATGCAAAATAATAGATAAATAAAAAAACAATGTTAAAATATAATATTATGTTTATTAAATAAAATGTACATACATTCACAATTTTTAAGAATTATTGATAAACCATTTTCTTAAAGCAAAAACTTTATAAAATTTACATTATTTAGGATTAAATTCCATATGAAAAATACAACAAGGTAGAGTTTTGTCATCGCATATTTGATCCAAACGAGGACAGCCCAAGTCTTCAATGTTGATGAGTGCGACGTGTGGTATATACTCCATAAGAACTTGTTTTTTCTGTTCGCCTTTGACGTAAATGCATCTGAATTTTAATGAATTCAATATTTTACCAACTTCTTCATACTCGATATCACCGTATTCTATAGATAGTTGATGATAATTACGTTCCAGCCACTTGTTGGTTTTACGACTTTT
>NW_021770970.1:26941-28740 GCF_005508785.2 Acyrthosiphon pisum | reverse complement strand
CAGCCAAGCGCAAACGATCGAGACGACTCAAATTATCTAGCGAAACCAATGCCAAGGACAAACGATCGATTCGACTGAAATTATCTAGCGAAACCAATGCCAAGGGCAAACGATCGAGACGACTCAAATTATCTAGCGAAACCTCAGCCAAGCGCAAACGATCGAGACGACTCAAATTATCTAGCGAAACCTCAGCCAAGCGCAAACGATCGAGACGACTGAAATTATCTAGCGAAACCAATGCCAAGGACAAACGATCGATTCGACTGAAATTATCTAGCGAAACCAATGCCAAGGGCAAACGATCGAGACGACTCAAATTATCTAGCGAAACCAATGCCAAGGACAAACGATCGATTCGACTGAAATTATCTAGCGAAACCAATGCCAAGGGCAAACGATCGAGACGACTCAAATTATCTAGCGAAACCAATGCCAAGGGTAGTTAGTAGCACGGTAGCCGAATTTTAAAAAAAAAATTACCATCACCGTGCGTAGTGGCACGGCATGAGGAGTTGAAAAAAATTAATATCACCGTGCGTAGTGGTACGGCATGTGAATATTACAATTAAGAACCTCGCCCGAGCGAAGGCCGTCGGTACGGCCCACTGGCCATATGCCTATCAATTATCTAGCGAAACCAATGCCAAGGACAAACGATCGATTCGACTGAAATTATCTAGCGAAACCAATGCCAAGGGCAAACGATCGAGACGACTCAAATTATCTAGCGAAACCTCAGCCAAGCGCAAACGATCGAGACGACTCAAATTATCTAGCGAAACCAATGCCAAGGACAAACGATCGATTCGACTGAAATTATCTAGCGAAACCAATGCCAAGGGCAAACGATCGAGACGACTGAAATTATCTAGCGAAACCTCAGCCAAGCGCAAACGATCGATACGACTGAAATTATCTAGCGAAACCAATGCCAAGGGCAAACGATCGAGACGACTCAAATTATCTAGCGAAACCTCAGCCAAGCGCAAACGATCAAGACGACTCAAATTATCTAGCGAAACCAATGCCAAGGACAAACGATCGATTCGACTGAAATTATCTAGCGAAACCAATGCCAAGGGCAAACGATCGAGACGACTCAAATTATCTAGCGAAACCAATGCCAAGGGTAGTTAGTGGCACGGTAGCCGAATTTTAAAAAAAAATGACAATCACCGTGCGTAGTGGTACGGCAGCCGAATTTTAAAAAAAAAATTACCATCACCGTGCGTAGTGGCACGGCAGCCGAATTTTAAAAAAAAATTACCATCACCGTGCGTAGTGGCACGGCAGCCGAATTTTAAAAAAAAATTACCATCACCGTGCGTAGTGGCACGGCAGCCGAATTTTAAAAAAAAATTACCATCACCGTGCGTAGTGGCACGGCAGCCGAATTTTAAAAAAAAATTACCATCACCGTGCGTAGTGGCACGGCGATGCGGAGTTGAAAAAAAAACCACGCCCGGAGGACGCGTTAAAAAAAATCGTCTCAAATTAATCCTATGTCGGTGCGTAGTGGTACGGCGATTAGGAATTGAAAAAAAAAGGCGCCCGCCCGCGCGGAACGCGACCGGTGGGCCGATCCGTTCACGCATCGGTCACTGGGGGTCCCTGTCCAACCGACAAGACGAACCCCCGAGGCAAAGGGCAGTCTTAACAGATCGCAGCGTGGTAACTGCTCTGCCGAGTACAACACCCAGCCCGGTACTTTAAGTCGTCTGCAGACGATTCCGAAAACCCACACCGTTTGCCGCGGGAATCACCGCGTTCACCGTTGATGCACGGCCAGCGGGCCC
>NW_021770970.1:22460-24833 GCF_005508785.2 Acyrthosiphon pisum | reverse complement strand
TCCTCAGAGCCAATCCGTTATCCCGAAGTTACGGATCGGTTTTGCCGACTTCCCTTACCTTACATTATTCTATGCGGCTAGAGGCTGCTCACCTCGGAGACCTGCTGCGGATATCGGTACGAACCGACGCGAAGACTCCGCGTGGCCCTCTCTCGAATTTTCAAGGTCCGCGTGGGGATCACGGACACCGCCGCAACGAGCGGTGCTCTTCGCGCTCGCGTCCCTATCGCCCGGCTAGAGGATTCCAGGGACGTACAACGCTCACAGAGAAAAGAGAACTCTACCCAGATCCCCCGGCGGCTTCTTCGAGTTCATTCTGGTTACCCAGACGAGACAAAAGAGCCCCGAACACTAGGGAGCGGTTCCGCGTCGGGTTCCGGAATACGAACCGGATTCCCTCTCGCCCCAAGGGCGATTCGAAAACGCCTTCGCCCGTGGTACGAGGATCTCTCCCCGGGCTTAGGATCGACTGACTCTTGGACAACGGCTGTTCACAAGAAACCCTTCTCCACGGCAGCCCCCGAGGGCCCCTCTCGAGTATTTGCTACTACCACCAAGATCTGCACCGACGGCGGCTCCAGGCGGTCTCGCGACCTGCCCTTCGACGCACACCGCCGCGCCATCCTACTCGTCGAGGCTTGCCGGGACCGGCCGCCGCGAGCGACGACTGGCCCCACTATGCCGTCGACGGCCGAGTATAGGCACGACGCTCCAGCGCCATCCATTTTCAGAGCTAGTTGCTTCGGCAGGTGAGTTGTTACACACTCCTTAGCGGATTCCGACTTCCATGGCCACCGTCCTGCTGTCATCAGCAACCAACGCCTTTCATGGTCTCTGAACACGCGTCGATTTCGGCGCCTTAGCTCGGCGTTCGGTTCATCCCGCAGTGCCAGTTCTGCTTACCAAAATTGGCCCACTAAGCGCCTAGGGTTCCGTCGCCGGCTTCGCACGCGGTTCACGCGGTGTACCAGGTAAAGCCGGCGATCTCACTCATTTATAGTTTGAGAATAGGTTGAGGTCGTTTCGGCCCCAATGTCCTCTAATCATTCCATTTACCGTATGAGACATCCTCTGTGTTACGAGCGTGATGTTACCGCGCCGTACAGCGCGGAGTCCCACCGGCGTCCGTACGCCCGCGAACGGGCGGGACACATCGGCGCCAGCTGTCCTGAGGGAAACTTCGGATGGAACCAGCTACTAGATAGTTCGATTAGTCTTTCGCCCCTATACCCAGCTCAGACGATCGATTTGCACGTCAGAATCGCTGCGGACCTCCATCAGGGTTAGTTCATCCTGGCCAGGCATAGTTCACCATAGTTCGGGTACCAACGTGTGTGCTAAGGGTGCGCGCCCGGACTGCGGACCAGCGCGACTTTGAACGCCGGTGGGTTCGGTCGCTAGGCCATCGTCCGCACCGTAAACGGTTCACTTTCATTGCGCCAAACGTGGTTTTTCGTAAGATCACCGTTGACTCGCGCACACATTAGACTCCTTGGTCCGTGTTTCAAGACGGGTCGTAAAATAGCTCGAAACACGTCGCCTGACATAGTCAAAGGCACCCTTTATGTCTAAGAACGTGCCAATTACTATTCTGTTCAAACATTGATCTGTCCAATCATATAGTGCTTTCACGGCCGTCTCGGTAGATCTTCCGATGACGTACCCGTGTTGCTGGGCGATTTCATTCAAGCCGGTTTCTTTTTCTAGTCTCGTGGTGATCAAAGACTCTAACGCCTTACCAAGGTTCGGTAGCAGGCTGATGGATCTTTATGACCCCGTTAGAAGTGGGTCTTTTCCTCTGCCCTTTGGAACGATCACCAAGTTGGCGGTCTTCCGGCAGTCAGGGAATTTAGCGGACAATTCTCATACAGATTCGTTATAGAGTCTGAGATGACCTGCCATGCAACCCGAAGCACCTTGGCCGTAATGCCGTCGAGCCCCGGTGCTTTGTTCGGCTTCATCTTCCATATGGCTTCCTTTCCCTCATATGTGGTTGTGCTATCAACAGGTATGTCTTCTTCTTGATAGTTGTAGGGCGTGTGTGTTGGTGGATTCTGATCCTCGGGCAGATAAGCCTCGAGGAATGTATATATTGTGTCTTTCAGGCTGGTGGTGTATGTCCCGGCACTGGTCTTAACCGTAGTGGGCATGGGATTCTTACGTGAGCTGCTCTTGGCCCATCGAAAGGATTTGTCCCAACGATTTGTGTTCATGGCTGCACTAAATTCCCGCCATGAGCTCATCTTGGCAAGTCTGATTTTATGTAGGTGTTGATTTCTTTGGCGATGATAAGCCTGTCTGTTTGTTTCAGGGAGGCCATCTCGCCTTGCTCTTTGTAACGAGTTTTTTGACTCAGTGAGGTCTTCTGTCCAC
>NW_021770970.1:13257-14068 GCF_005508785.2 Acyrthosiphon pisum | reverse complement strand
AGGTGTTACTATATTATTTATTACTATACTCTATCCATAGGTTTATTAAGTACACAATGCAAACGACAATCATACCTACGCGCATATACATAAGACATGTCATAGGTAACGCATAATATATAATAAGACATTAAATAAACTTTATGTACATAATAAGTAAACCCATATAATGTTATATTAACCAATAACCAATAAACATTAAACATTTCCGTGCGTATTATATATCGGAAAAATTATGTGAATTTCGGGCGGCCACGTCAATAGTTTTTGTCGTTATAAGCCTAGTAGCAGAGCAATATTGAAGCGAAACTCGATGAGCTGATTGGGGTTTTGTTTCTGTATGAACCTCCGAAAAACACGGAAACGTTTCCGCGCACCAACATGATGTCCACCAACCCAAGGTCTCTCGTATCATATGATTGGCGGGAAACTTTACGCGGGAAAAGTCGAACCTATTGTAAGTTATTCGCTGATAGCGAGTGGATCGACGGTCGGTGATAAGGCCTACCACTTTGGCGGTATTCTGTCGAAGGCGGGAATGTTTGAAAACCATGTTTGCATGTTTGAGTGATAGTCCTATGGCATTATTATGACAATATGAAAAAAATTTTGCAAAAATGAAAAAAAGAACGATGGTCAAAAGTGTAAGGTTTAATGCCGTGTTCAAATAAATAATAAAAATATAAAATATCGATATAATATTATGTCAATACAATAATCTGCCGTGCGATATCGTTACTCGTATGGGTTGCCTGCGTTATTGTTATTGTTATTGTCACCGTTCTGAGACATGGACTGCGCTGACCACCGA
>NW_021770970.1:0-13207 GCF_005508785.2 Acyrthosiphon pisum | reverse complement strand
CATTTACGATTCTATTACCAAAATCGTTGTACAGTTAAATTTTAAAAACGATCGTACCAGCAGAACGAAAGTTAGAGATCGCAATCGTACAGACCGTCGAGAAAGGTCACTCGAAGGGAAGTGGGGGATTGACGCGGAAAAAAACTTTCTATTCGTACGCCGTCTTCGGGCTTGGATTCCCCGGGTTACGAGCATACGGAAACCGTAAAAAAAAGATCATTATAACCGAAATCGGAAAGCGCGTGATCCCATTTTCCCTCTACGCGGCCCGATCGACCGACGTACCCGGCGAGGGCCCCTTCGAACTTCGCCGTCACCGCGGAAACGTATAGGGACGTTTGACGGAGAACCACCTGTGCTTTCTGACCCGGGTAGGGCCAGTGACAGAGGTACCGCTACGCATCGGTCTTGCAGACCGTTTTGAACGGTCCAGTAGTAGAGAATTGCTGGGTTGAAGGCCAGTATTCAACCTATCCGAGCGCCGTGTGCGGGCTTGACTGTCTCTCGTCTTGCACATTTGGATTCTGTCGACAAAACTCCAAAAAGTCCGACATCGAAAATTCATCATTTCGATATTGAACAAGAAAACTCGGTCATCGGAAAGCAGGGAAGGGGAGAAGGTCAAGCCTGAATACGGGGTTTGGATCGAATGATTTATTCCATGTCAATCCTTTACTTCTCTTCGAATGACCGTTATGAAAGGTCTGTAGAATTTTGATGTATGATTTAATAATTATTCAATGTACTTGCGTAACGGTTATCCTCGTTCAATTTCAAAATTCTCTTGAAGAATGAAAATAATATTCTATGTACCTGCGTAGCGGTTATCCGTGTCCAAGTCCGCAGTTCCCTTGAAGAATGAAAAAAATATTCTATGTACCTGCGTAGCGGTTATCCGTGTCCAAGTCAGCAATTCCATTGAAGAATGAAAAAAATATTCTATGTACCTGCGTAGCGGTTATCCGTGTCCAAGTCAGCAATTCCATTGAAGAATGAAAAAAATATTCTATGTACCTGCGTAGCGGTTATCCGTGTCCAAGTCAGCAATTCTGTAGAAAAATGAAATACCTCGTTCAAGACTCGTCGTACTAGAGAATTCGCTCGTCGATGGAATTCCCCATATTGGAAAATAAGTGGTATTGAATTGACACAGACAGTTCGAAACGGTCTATAGACTGTTAAACGAGTGACCGGGAAGGCCGTCCATCATAAGATTTAATGGAGAATATTGGTCAGAGAAGATTGATAATTTTTCGCTTGGTTTTAAATTTTATAAACCGGAACGCACAGAGAATTCCAGAATTAAAAAATTATTATTAAAGAAGTTAGCTTGGAGCGGACTGAATCAAACGGTCTGACAGACCGGCCCAAACGTTCTAGAGACCGCGGTGGACGGATAAGATCACCCTCAACAGGGTCTTCTTTCCCCGCTGATTTTTCCAAGCCCGTTCCCTTGGCTGTAGTTTCGCTAGATAGTAGATAGGAACACGAAAACTCCCGGGTTTTGGTACCTCGCGGCTACAACCGCGGACCTCACATTAGCGCTGTGCGCTAGTCGAGAGCCGCGGAGGTTCACGGACGGCGTAAGGTGGTTTGACACACACAGTACGCCGGCCACGCGTCGTCTATGGACACACGAGCACCGGGCGCACACCCGTTCCCGCCGAAGTCGGGAGAGATAGCGCCCGTACCGTTGGCTGGGGCATTCACGTGCCCTTCGCCATCCAGGTGGGATCGCGAGGCTATCCTCATCGCTTCCCGTTTTTGGTCACGAGAAACTTCCGGTGCATATAGCCCCACCGATAGGATGGGTGGGCGCTAAGGAGGTTTCTCACTCGGAAACTTTCCCCTAGACTGAGCTTGGTCTTTTAACCACAAGGTTTGTTGCCGCCACACGCAACATGTGACAACGCCGGGGTGCGTACATTGCACCGGCCGGCACGCCGCCGGTGACCCACCGTTACACCTGACGACAACCAGTCGCCCGCGTATCACGGGGCCGGTCGGAATCATGACTGATACGCGAGCATGTTTTTTTTTTTCTATCATCGTTCTCATGATAAGCTGACGGTCGTCGTCGTTCGTTGACACGGCTGCTCCATTTTTTTGCAAAAAGTGTGTTCTTTTTCGTTGAACGACATTCCGTTTACCGTTGTGCCGTATTATTCGCCAACGTGTAGACCGTACATACTTTTTGGCAGCGTGCGTATTATTCGCGCGTCGTGTAATCCGTTTACCGTTGTGCCGTATTATTCGCCGACGTGTAGACCGTACACACTCTTTCTGGTAGCGTGTGTATTATTCGCGCGTCTTGTCACCCGTCTATCGTTGTGCCGTATTATTCGCCGACGTGTAGGTTGTGAGAATCCAGAGCTTTTTAGGGCTCCGTAAACCACCCACGATGTAAGGGGATCACTTACACCGTGAACTATGAGCCGCACCGCGTGATGATCCGAGGGCCAAGTCGGTGGAGCTCATAGGCTTTGTTACACGCAACGACAATTGAATGCCGAGGATTTATGAGGGGAAATAAAATATAATATTTAAAAATAATAATTTCGGGCTATTAATAATATATATTAAAATGGGTATTACAGTATGAGGTTGAATTTTAACATTACAAATAATGATAATATGACCATCATAAAAGGATATAATAATTTTGGCGCACGGCAAATGCAAAATAATATAATATGGTGGCACATGGCAATTACAAAATAATATAATAGTTTTAATAATTTGAATGGGGAGCCAGAACGTGGCAATAATATAATATAATAATTTGTCGCATGCTTTCCCGGCCCACGGGAGGCGACACACCATGTTAGGAAGGCTCATCAATGGTGAGATTGTTGGACCGAGCTTCGTCGGCTGAGAGCCTCAGCTGTGATCCTACCATGATTCGCGTCGTGTACCACGGGCTCGCGGTGGGCCCTGACCATCTGCGCTCGGTGCCTGCGCAGTGGCCGCGACCCCCGAGTTAGAGGCTCGGTAGCCTATTCCACGCCTCCCGGAGGCATCACCGAAGTGATCGACCCGCTCTTCTCGAGGTCGCGGTCAGAACCTCCAAAACCCTAGTCCCCGGAGGTTTCGGTGTGTCCGCGCCCCAGGCGCCGGCCCCAACTGGCCAGACTCCCTTTCAGTCGCCTTTTACGACAAGCAGGGAATACTGATGTTGAATTCTGGACGGCCCCAGCAACAGGGCCGAAACTCCTCGCCCTTGGCGCATGAGCACGCCCTTGGTCAGGACGCGCTCGAGCGTGCCCCGCCGCTTGTGCCGCTTACACCGTGCGTGCTCATCCGGGGCACCCCGAGACTATGCACATACACCGCCTGGTGTGGCTGCGTCCTGACCTTTATAGGTCCTACGTATCCGTTCTGTTTCTTAAGCTGTCGTAAGCAAACTTATCATATGCCGCAAAGAGCTTCCTGGTTTTTATAATAATGCCGTTATAGGGGGGCCAGGTGCCACCTTCCTCTTCGATTATTCTTCTTAGTTCGTTCCTTTGTTCAGTAGTTCTGGTGCATGCTAGCAGGACATGCTGTACGGTTTCGCTACCGTTGCCACACCTGCAGTTCGGGCTAGGTGACAGGTTGAAGGAGTGGGGTTTTCCATAGAAGTCTCCATGGCCTGTCAGCATCTGGCTAAGGTAATGGTTCATCTTCATTGGAAGTCCATATCTCGTCTTTACACAGGGAATGAGACTCCTGGTCCAGTCCCCAGTTCTCGGATTGGTCTGTATCGGGTTCCATCTTTCCTCCCATATGTCCAGTAATTCGTTAATCTTGGCGTCATATTCATCAGGCGTGCTTCTGCCGTTTCTTAAGTCCATTCTGGCGCAATGTCTCTTGATTTCTAGGTCAAGTTGCATGAGACCGGCTATGACCTGTAGGGCGGCCGTTGATGCAGTGTTGTATGCACCCGTTGCTGCTTTTAGCGCGTCTCTTTGTATGCTGCCCAGCTTCTTTATAGTCTTCTTAAGTTCCAGACACTTAAGCCAAATTTCCGCGGCATACGTTATGCGCGGCAGGAAGACTGCTTTGTAGATGACAATAGCCGTTGTCTGGCTGACTCCCCAGTTAGCCGAAGTCATTCTTTTTAAACGCTGGAACATGTTCGTGGACTTGTTGCTCATAGTTACAATGTGTTCCCAGAATGATCTGCGGGGGTCAATTGTGATGCCTAGGTACTTGACTGCGTCTTTCCCTTCTATTCTTCCGGCGTTTGGATCTGAACCTAATCCAATGCTGTATGGGGTCTTTTTACCGCCTTTCAGGGTCATCGCCTCGCATTTTGTCGTGGAGAAGGTTAGCCCAAGCTTCTTGGACCACTCAATTAGTGAGTCCAGATTCCTTTCTAATCGTTTTGTCACAGTCAGGATCCGTGCGCCCCCGGTCATCACCACTATGTCGTCGGCATACGCCACAGTTTTGGATGTAGCCGGGTCCTCGCAGAAAGCGCCTACCATCGCGAGCTTCCACAACATCGGTCCCAGACGTGAACCTTGCGGGCAACCCCTTTCCATTGCTTTCCGTCATATTATGCCGTTTATCTCAAGACTGGCGGTCCGACCTTTAAGGTAGCTTCCTAGTAGGTTTCTAGCTTTGCTTGAGACTCCAAGGTCGCTTGCCGCTTCAAGGAGGGGGTCCCATCTGAGGTGGTCAAACGCCCCTGTTATTGTCAGGAAAGCTCCAGTGATGTGTCTATTCAGGCAGAGGTCGACCCACTCGTATGCTGCTTTGATTGCCGCTACCGTAGACCTGTTACTGACGTATCCGTGCTGCTCGCCTATAGAGTCAACATTGGTTTCTGTAGCCAGGTGACTTATGATTAGGGACTCTAGGACTTTACCGAGTGTGGGTAGTAAGCTTATCGGCCTGTAAGCTCCCGTGGTGGTCCTGTCTTTTTTCCCTGATTTTGGTATTATTACCAGTCTTGCTTCTTTCCAGGGTGTCGGGAAAGTCTCTGTTCTCAGGCATAGGTTCAAGTGATCTATGATCCTTTCGGATAGCATCGGCCATGCCTTACGGAGCATGCCGCCTGTAATGACATCTTTGCCAGGGGCTTTGTTTGGTTTCAGCTTCCATATGGCTTCCTTGATTTCCCCGTGCGTGGTCAGTGTCACGGGTCGCCCATCGTCGGGTGCCATAGCCATTATGGATGGTGTGCTGTCGTTCGGGATGAAAGCGTCCAAGAGGACGTTTATTGTATCCTTCGTATTGCTGGTGAATTGTCCGTTTTTGTTTTTAAGGGTGAATGGCCCTTTTCTTGGCTTGGTGCCTTTCTTGGCCCAGTTGAAAGCTCTTCCCCAGGTACCTGTGTTGATACCGTCGCTGTAGACCCGCCAAGCAGTCATCTTAGCTGATTTTATCAACCTTAAGTGACTGTTGCGTAGGATAGCGTATTCTGGGCTGTTATTGCGCCTGGCGAGGTTAAGGGCTCTCTTAGAGTGTGCTAAGTCAGTGTTCCACCAAGGGGGAAGTGTGACCCGATTTTCCCTTCGCTTTTTGAGTGGCATTGATTCAAGTGCTGCTGACCTGATGAGGTTTGTGAGCATCTCAGCTTGTGTACGCACATCACCATCAATGGGCATTTGATTTAGTGCGAGAGCATTTTGAAATTTTTGCCAGTCCACCTTTCTTACATTGAAGGAGTTTTTTGGGTCCTCACTAGGAGCGGGCCTACTCGCGCGGAGTTCGAAGCTTATTGTATTGTATAGCGTATTGTGATCACTATCCGTGTCGTTAGAAACTGCCCAGTTTCTGATCTTTCCATCAAGGTTAGCCGTTACAAGGGTTGGGTCTATGTTGGACGAACCCATTTGTGCCCGCTCGTAGGTCGGTATTGGGCCAAGGATGTTCAATATGCACAGATCTAGATCATCTATCATCGCCTCTACGATTCTACCTCTGACATTCGTGTCACGGTTGTGCCATCTTAACGAGTGGCCGTTGCAATCTGCACATATTAGCAAGGTCCTTTTATGCTGGGCTATGGAGCGTATAATCTCCGTGAAATCGGTAGTGGGCTTGTCGTATTTAAAATAGGCCGATACTACGACCACGCTAGATTCTTCTCTGCCGTCGAGGCTTATTTTAGCCGTGGCAACGTATTTAGAGGTATGCTGCTCTATATTTATGCACCTGACCCTGTTGCTGGCTATTATAATCGACGCCCCGGGACTTTCTGTGCACGATACCTGCTGGCACGTTTCGAAATGTACCACTGTTCCGTTGTCATTTGTAGGTGGTTCTTGTACCAAGACCAAGTCTATGTGCTCGGATATGCATCGGTCCCTAATTTGCTCAGACACTAATAGCTGGTTGTTCATATTGACTTGTAGTGCTCTGATGTTGTTACTCATTGGGAGCCAAAGTCTGTGTGCCTTAGCAGGGTGCGTACTGCTTGTTCTCGGGACTTACATGCGTGGCTAGCAGCCTGGTGTTCCTGCCTGCAGTTGGCGCACTTTAACCTTGCTTTATCATCGCACTTGCGGCTATCATGCGGCCCCGCACAGTACCTGCATGTGGGCTTGTCAATTTTGCACTTAAGAGCCGTGTGCCCCGGGCAATTATAATACTGTGGCAATCTCTGATGCAGTTTTATCATGCAACAGGTCAGAACCCAGGTAGACCTACTTGCCCTCTAATTTTGGAAGCGTGCTTGCATGTATTTCAAGCACCCGGTGCGTGGTCGTGCCATTTCTAGGTCCCAGCCCATGTTTGAATGACAATCTGTTTACGTCCTCTTGGGTGAGGCCCAGTTCAGGGTTCTTGTTCATTAGTCCCGTGATAATTTCCCCATCCGTCAGCTCCGAGTCGACATCGTATATGATGACTCTCGGCTGTCTAGGACCTGATATTCTGACATTTGGTAGCTTAGTAGATAGGGACATAAGGTATTCTCGGTTTGGTGCCTTGCGGCTACAACTATGGACTGTGTATAAGCGCTGTGCGCTTGTTACGAGCCATAGAGGTTCACCCATGAGGGGGCGCCGAAGCGCCCACGCCGCGAGCGTGTCGTCTAAGGACCACCAGCACCGGTTCCGAAGCACCGTACCAGACGACACAGGTCTGGAGCCACCGTGTGCCACCTCTGGTGAGGTCGTGACCTATCCCATCACTTCCCATTTTTGGTTACGGGCAACCTCGGCTGATTTTATCCAACGGTAGACCAGCTGAGTCTCCAGGAGAAACTGCAACGACTCAGAGGCTCGCGTCCCCAAGACGGTACAGCCTTTCACTGAAGACCTTCGCCTGCCAGCTTTGGCTTAACCATATCAGTAGCTCCCGCTACAGCCACCACGAAACCAAACCTGCTCTTGGCGCCCGCCAGCGAGCCGACACGCGCCCGAATTAGGAGGGCACTGACCCGGGCATAACTCGGGGCAGTGGGGCTCCCCCCTTCCCGTGGCACCGATCTCACCCCCGTTTGGTAGGTCATCGTCGGTGGGATGTTCGATAGGGCACGCCCAATCTCCCAGGATTTGCTGGCTCAGCAGGCTCTTGGTGGGCCTTTACCGCAAGCGCTCGCCCACGATGCGTAGGTCGCAATCCCACCCCTTTAGTCGCCTCGTACGACAAGCGGGGTTTACTGTGTCTGTATTCTTCCGTGGCCCTAGACACAGGGCCCGATGTAGTGTGACCTACTCGCCGAAGCTTTCGGTCACCGCGGCGCCTCCGGTTGACCGCGAACCACTGTTGTACGCGTCAGCGCCGCCCACGTCCCCGACACACGAGTGTCCCCTCAGGACGGCCCCACATGTGAACCCCTTCTGCCAGCTCGCTCCGTGACACTCGTCGGAACACATGTGGGGTTTGGTACTCTGGCGCGCAGAGTGTCTTGTCCGTCCTGTTTAGGCCTGTGCCGGTCGTTTCAGGTAGGCCCCGATTTTAGTGAATCTCACAAATGCAGAATAAGGCCTTACTGTGGAGATCAGCACTACCGGATCACAAGGCCACAGATGCCCTGCTCTGTGAACGGCAAGCTCCAAGTGAGCTCTATGCTCTGTGTGTAGGCCGCAACCGTAGAGTACATGGTCCGCATCCTCTTCCTCTACTCCACACACGCACAGGGGCGAAGGTTGAAGATCAAAGCCCGCTAACTTGGCCCTGAAGTTGCCATGGCCTGTTAGGAATTGAGTGACCTCATGGCCCAAGGCCAAGGGTTTCTTTAATCTAGCCCTCACGTCTGGGAAAAACTTATATGTCCACCTGCCTTTTAGCGTTGTTGTCCACCTCGTTTCCATCGTCCATTCGTCCATTCCTCAAGCAGTTCCTCTCTGCCATTTGTCATAGTCTGTTGACGCAAGTGTATCGGAATCATGGCCGTCTCTGCCTTCAACACCAGCCAGCGGATCTCAAGGTCCAGTTGTGGGACCCCTGCAAGTACCTGCAATGCGTCGGTTGATGCTGTGCAGTAAGCCCCAGTCATTCCTATCAGCGCTCTCCTTTGGATCGAACCTAGGGTTTTAATTGCTCTTTTACTCGTGATTTTATGTGCCCAAAAACGTGCACCATATGTTACTTTGGGTAAAAAGACGCCCCTGTAGAGAATGGCGATGTTTTCTCTTTTCATCCCCCACCCGAATCCAAGGGTCCCTCTAAGTTTGGTGAAGATCGTCTCCGAAGTCTTTTTCATCTCCTCAAGGTGTTCAGAGTATTGCCTATTTTGGTTCAGCAAGATACCCAGGTACTTTACACAGCCCGCTGTGGTGTTCCGTTCATCACCGAATGCCAGCGTAAAACCAGGAACCATGCCACCTTTGGTTATCATGGCCGTAGATTTTTGCGCAGAGAATTTGAGCCCTCTTTCCTCTGCCCAGGTCAGCACAGGTATAAGGGCTGCCTCGGCACGGTCAATAAGGGTGCGCCTGTTAGGTCCGGCAACCAACATTGCAATATCATCCGCATAAGCCTTGATGTTTACGTGCTCCGGAAAATCAAACCTCAACAATGCCTCCATTGTGACGTTCTAAAGTACTGGTCCCAGAATTGAGCCCTGTGGGCATCCTTTTGTGAGCCGTACTGCTTTTCCCACTCCACCAATGGTTATTTGTGCCGTGCGGCCACTGAGGTAATCCGCAATTAGAGCTCTTATTTGTTCGCTAGCCCCTAAACTTTGTAAATCGCGTTGCAGTGCATCCCATTCCAGATGTCAAAAGCTCCAGTTATGTCTAGAAAGATCGTTAGGACATGACGATCTTCCCTGAAGTCACTCCATTTCAGCAGGTTTTGGAAAGCGTCATACCCCTTGTTGATCTACCTCTTGTGAAGCCATATTGCCTGCCCGTGAGGCTGGGGGTGATTTGCTCTTGCAGCCTGTTGTTTATAACCTTCTCGACCACCTTACCGAGAACCGGCAGCAAGCTCACAGGCCTGTACGATTTAGGCAACCTTACGTCACTGTCCTTACCCTTTAAGATTGGGACAACCTGGGCCGTTTTCCAACCGATTGGGAACCTGGCGCTATGTAGGCACTCATTTGTAATGCTTAACAACCTGGGGGCTAGCGTTGACCAGAGAGCGCGTACCATTGATCCAGTGATTCCATCTGTGCCCAGTGCCCTGTTTGGGTCGATGGTCAATGCCATTGCCTTCGGCTCTGAACTCGAAGTTGGATTTAGATTCCCGTTCACTACTTCCGTGCGGACCTCAACCTGGCGCGTTGGGTCGTTAGGTATCAGCACATTAAGAAGGGTGGCCACTGATTCGTCGATGTCTTGACATAGTGATCCATCTGGGCGCTTCATAAGACCTAGTGCTACCGGACATTTATTTCCTTTCATCCATTTGTCGAGTTTCCCCCATGGGTTCTTTCCCTCTACAGTACAAAACCTCCTCCAAGAGGATACCTTACTGGCCCTTAGTAGCTGGGTGTATTCGTTTCTTTTCATGTTATAAACGACTCGGTCACCAGTCTGCCTACACCGTCTAGATGCTGCCCTAACCTCTCTGGTCAGTTCAGGAGACCACCAGGGAGGGACCACTTTCTTCCTGGGGTTTTTCCTGGGGGCATGCAGCTCCGCCGCCGCCGAGATATCCTCGTGCAAGTGTTGCGCTCCGTTATCAAGGTTTTCATGCTCGTCGGCTCTCTGCGTTGTTTTCCAAGTGAACTCCTGAACAAACGCATCTCGGTGCCTCCTATCAAGATTGAATCTGGAAGTTCAGTGAACAAATTCCCTTAATTGCAGGTGCAGGGTGTAGGTTAACACCTGGTGGTCGCTCGTGGTGACATCAGGGACAACCTCCCAGTCTCTAAGTTTCCCTAGTAGGCTTTGGCCACAAATGGTCACATCAATATTGGTTCTGCCTCTGGGACCATTAAAGATTGGGTATTGGCTGCGGGTGTTGGCAATATGCAGATTCTGTTCGTCTAACCAGGTGTCCCCACGTCTGTCGTTTATGCGGCTATACCACCTGGTTCTACCACCTGGCGTCTAGGGCAATCAGAACCTCGTTTGTTGTGGATTGACAGATGCGATCCAGAGCGTCTACATGTAACGCAGTTGGTACCCTGTACTTGAAATAACCACTAATTAGGGTACCAATTCCGTCAGCCGCGCAATTCAGGTCGATTGAAACAAAGTTTTCAATGGTGTCCCTTGCCACCACTACCAGGTTTGGGTTGAAAATTAGAATTGGCACCATGGTCCAAGTGCAGGGGGCCTCCTCTTCTCCTTGTTGGCTTAGATAGGTAACATCTATCTGATGTGCGACCTCAAAGCCCACCAGCCTACCTCTATTTGTGTAGGGCTCCTGCACCAAGGCGACATCAACCTCATTGAATTGGCAATAATCCAGAAATTGATCGCTAACCGAGGATTCCCTGCCCATGTTTAACTGCACGATACTAAGGGATAAGTGGCTCATTGTGTCTTACCAGAATCGGTCCTCCTTGCACTCCCCACCAAGTAATTCGTCCTCACGGAGCAGGACCTCTCCCTGGCATTGTGCTTTCCGTGGCAGTTTGCACAGGATGGGTCACTCTCAGCAGCCGGGCACGCCTCAGCCAAATGCCCCTTGCGGCCGCAATGGGCGCAGGTTTGTTTTTGCTCATTACATCTCGCTGCCGGGTGACCATACCTAAGACACACGTGGCACTGTGTGACCTCATCGTACTCCACGACCCTACACCTCATGAAACCAATGTAAAGATGCTCCAATTTCCTGATGTTGCCATAGAAGTCGGGGTTTACCTCCAAAACCCAGTTCGTATCCTCTCTGTCGCGCGGCCCTCTTTTAAACAGCGGTTTAAGAATCCTATGGATACACCCCGTTTCGATGCCGAGTTCTGGATTTTGGTCCAGAATGGCCTCCTGAATGGTGTTTTCCGGCATGGATGATGGGACCCCCTGATAATGAATCTGAGCCACATCAGCGTTTCCTCATGGAGATCATTTGTTTCCAGGGATAAAGCCTTCAGGACATCCGCCGTCTCCTTATTTAGCGGCTTAATGATCACTTTCCCCTGTTTTGTGGTAATCGTTTGGCATCTTGGCATAACTTTCTTCGACATTACCTTCTTCCATATGCCCGTACTGGTATCACTGGCCTTGGCTCTCTCTGTCGACTGGATGACGAAAGCTGGTCGGTGCTCCTCGTTTTTGCTCTCCGCCACCCAGACAGCATTTTGTAATGATAATATTATTATAGTATTATAATAACGTTATACTAATATTATTCGTTATTATAATGTTATAATAATATTATTAATCAAAAAAATGCTGTCCGGGCAGGAGTCTGGCTCTTCTAGCCGTCCTGGATTTAGATCTCGCCGCTACACGGTCATGGGGGGGGGAGAATTTGAAACCCCATGTTTCCCACTTGGGGAATGGGTCTGAGCAACCACCTGAACACTAATTCCATGAAAAAACGAAAACTCAAAATGGGTGGTGGGGGGGGTGCCCCGTTCCCAATTACGGAATATTGTTGCCCTAACCCTTACTGGTAGATCAGCGTGTCCCCTGAGTCTCTAAGGCTATTCTCAACCGAGTTATACTTAACTCAAAATCGGTGGGGGTGGGGGCTTAGTTCCCGACTGCGAGAAAATTACGGTTCACCCAGAAAATGGGTTCCCCCTTGGTCCGGGGTCTGTACCCCTTAAACCCTAGGAGTTATGGCCGCTCAAACTATAAAGGAGGGGGTGGTATACCACCTATACCAGCCACCAGGTGTGGGTCACGTATAACAAAATTAACACGTTATATAATAATAGCCGAACTTACGTCGTCAGGCGCTTGACGCCTGGTCTCGTGAGCGACTAAATCCAAAAATTGTTCGGCGATTACCGCTGGGTGGCCACGTTATTCTTATGGCGCTGATAACATCTGGGTATGGGTGGGGGGTCACCGGTGACAGTGTGTGTGACTCTCCCATCCTGTTAGCAGTAGTTACTAGTTAGTGCTAGTGAGCGGAGGTCCACACGGTGTGTGTGAGGGCCCGAGCTGCAACCTAAAAGTGATTTGAGTACTAAATAAATTAAGTGAATTTGAATCGTGCGTTTAATCATTTAAGTAGAGTAGTTAACATAATCAGAAGTGGGATTTCGAATTGAAGAACGTAGTTGTAGTGCGTGTTTATGACCGCCGTGGTAGTCGTACGGGTAAACGTGTGTTCGCCGTAAACGTTGTTTGTAGTGCGTTACGGATACGGAATTGTTATCCTACGATTGCCGCTCGTTAAGCGTTGTCGATACGTTGTACGTATAGTAGTCGGTGGTGACTGTACCGTGTAATTAAATTGGTCGATCTTCGCCCGATTTCCGACAGAACGTGGTGATTGTTGCGACTTCGTAGTTCGTAAGCCGAATTCGAGGTTAGGTGCGACGTTGTCGGTAGCAGCAGTTGGTACCCGTGAGTGCGCTCACCGCGGTCGATTTGCGCTATCATTGCTGTGATACTATCAGCGCCGCGTTGTTGTTGTTGTTGTTATTGATTAGTGATAACGGCGATAGACGCTATCGTTCGATATGGACGGCGATGACGAGAATGGGCAAAGAGGACAGTCGTCGCAATTACCCAAGGCGCCGACCTACAATGAGCTTATCGCGCTCATTGATCGATTGCAGAAGAGATTATTGTCCAACGAGTCTAGGCCGACCACGGACGCGGTTAGCCCCGAACAAGACGATCGGTCGATGTCAGAATCGAGTTCACGCCAACCCGCGTTGGATTTCCGTGTCTTACCGGATCTGGACAAGACGGTA
>NW_021770969.1:80662-86238 GCF_005508785.2 Acyrthosiphon pisum | reverse complement strand
TTTCAAAATTTTCCAATCACCCAAGGTGTTTCGGCACAATTTAATCATATGACAAGGATCAAGGGATATGTGTACCCTATCATTTGTTTCTGGATGTTGGAAAAATGTAACCTACAATTTTATAGGAAAAGGTAAAGTTATCATATTCATAACTGTAATTGAGTCATTCAATTTCAAAAGGTTGTATGTTCAATCTTGCTAAAATCAATATTATGTCATATTTGTATTGACATATGACCTTTTCCAATTGTATGACTCATTTGTAAAGAATATATTACTTGATCAGTTTGTGACATGAGATTTGCTCCCAGACATTTGGCCATTGCTATATTGGAAGCAGCTCCATCAAATGTTAAGGTTTTTACTATTACTCCAGTTTCATGTAACATTTTTAAGCTCAAATTAACGACATTACATTTTCCTTGGGATGACATTCCATTGACTAAAAAATAAGCTATGGGAACTTTCCAACAGGAGTTTAAAGCAACTAGCATAATCACCAGGGCTTCTTTAGCTGTTGGTAGTCCATCACTTCCTTCTATGCCTGTACCGTAATTGATATATCCATGTAACCGTTTTCCAACCAAATTTACATTTTCTCTTATGCAAATCTCATCCATGATTATACCACAGTACAGTTTTTTATTTTTTATTTTCATTTCATCAACTTTTATTTTTATGGCATTTAATGATTCATTAGTGAATCCAGGTGAACCATCTATTGTAGCATACCATTTTCTTATGGTACTTGGATGTGGTAAGCATTTAGAAAATTTGCTTCTAACATACTTATAAGCAGCAGGTGAGTAGAATTGTAGTGTCAATGCAAAAGTCCTAAGTTCAGGGGAAATCTTTTTTCCTGTTTTTTTATTTAACTGTTTTAAAATTAAGTCACTTTCAAAAGTTGGTAATGATTCCTATATAGAAAAAAAATATTTATTATTACATATACATATATAATATATATTAATAGGATATATATAATTAATAGGATAATAAGATCAGGAAAAATCAAAGTCAATGGGAAAAATATAATAAAAATAAACAACACCTTTTTTTCAGTTTTTATTTTATTTTTATAATATGTAGGTACAATATACAAAAATATTAAACGCTTATAAAGAAATCTTTATTTTAATTTTTTTTTTTCTTATACTTTTTTTTATAAAAACCAAAAACATAATATAATATGATAAAAACTATAATTTGTTTATTTGACATTGGTTTTCCTAGAGATTTAAGAGATCACCACACCCACATGTATTGTCTCCAGTCCATATTTTTTTGGAAATTTTGCTACTACTTACATTACATTCCTCACTAACCATTTTTTTTTATATTATTTACCATATCTAGACAAACATCTTTTAAGAGTTGTAACTAGTAAACATAAACATTCTTTTGTCTATTTGTCATTTGCTACTGCACACAAAAATAGGAACTGGCTGTCTCCGTATTACAAATGAAAAACTATTTTGCGTGGGACAGAACAGAGAAGGTACAGTCATAACAAACAAAAGTCTCCTTTTTATTTGGTGAAAATTTCATTTTTTAATTATGACTGTAGCCTTTTCAGTTCTTTCTCGCGCAAAACAGTTTTTGTTATGTTTTTGGTACTGGTTTAGTTGACGTCCGCTAGTCCCCATATTCTCCCACCACTCATGTTTAGTTGATGTCCGCCACTTGTATTTCTCTTATATTTTTGATACTGTTGTATTTAAAAATAATAATAACACAATAAATACAAAATATACAATATACACCAATATATCATACTTATGTATTTATTGTGTTGTTATTATTATTATTTTTAATAGCACAGATTTTCATACTTTTTTATCTACAGTAGAATGGAAAATTTGTATAAAAGATGATTAGCACATCGAAAATACGAGAGATATTAGTGGCTGATGTCAACTAAATCTGAGTGACGGGAGAATACGTGGGCTAGTGGGCACTGGGCGTCAACTAAACCAGTACCATGTTTTTTTTTTAATTTTGATTTAGTTTACCTTTAATACTGTATGACATGTTCCTGAAATTTTATTTTCTTCCTTTAAATGATCAATTAAATTACCCATCGTTTTAACTTTATTGAGAAGGCGTTGATTCCTTTTTCTTAAATTTTTAATTTTTTTGACATAATTTTGACTATTTTTCTGTGTAATATGCCAATATTTGCGCCTTTTAGTTGGACTATTTAAATCTTCCTGACTGAAGTCACCCATATACCGCCTGTAATTTATAAAAATTGTATTAATATAATACATAATTTTATTATAATAGGTAAATCATATCATATTATTTTAATTACTTCTTTCTAACAACAGAACATATGTTAAGTACTTCAGGAGTTTCAGGTATAACAGCCAGATTTGTTTCTGGACTACCTAGATATTCAAAAATATTATAGGTATTAAATATATTTAAAAATATTTTTTAATACATTTATATGAAGTTAATTTATAAACATAAAAATTATGTATAATATGAGTTATTTACTAGACTCCGAAGGAATATGTTCCGTGTATGACTCTGAAGGCTGATTAAAAGATGGATCGTCAGTATATTGAGAAATATCATTTTCTGGAATTTCTAAATAATCAAAAATTGAATGTATATAAATAAATTTATAAGACTTATAAGTAATTATTTACCAGACTCTGAAGAAATATTTGATAATAATGATTCATTTCCAGTATACTGAGAAATCATTCGAATTTGTTTATCAGTTGGTAAATCAAAAATTCGAACCAATGATCGACGTGGAGCTAAAATAATAATTAACAAATTATAATATTTAAATATAATATTTATTTTTTTTATATATATATTATACTTGGTCTAAAAATGCTTGGAATTGCCTCTTTATTTAATTTTTTTTTAGTGTAATCTGTTTCAACAAAATGTGAGTTACAGATTCTTGTTTGATTCGAAATGTTGAATGATGGTTGATGGCTTTGTATAACTTTCAACCACAATTCAGCACGAATTTTATCAGCAGGAAATCTGTCAAAAATAATTATTTACTAACTAATTTATTCATATGAGCATAAGAGTAATATTTGTACATTATATTCTCAATTATATTATTATAAAATACAAAAATTGCACATACCTATGCAACATGACATAATTTTCTTTAGTACTCCGATTTCTGCAAGATGCAATACCACAAACAACAACCATTTTAAAAATTACACTTCTAAAAAACTTAAAGTCACTATGAAATTCAGAAAGTTGCAACTGTCAAATTTCAATCATATTTACCGCAGATGATAATGTGAATATTATCTTAATATATTCGAAACAATGATAATAAGAAATATTGTCATGGAAATATGAAAAATTATATTTTTTTTTCCATTGATTTTGACTACCAGATCAGGGCAAATAATGACTCCACAATTAACACATCAAGCGCAGTCCATTTATATTATGTCAATGGGATAGCCTAAGATATTTCAATAATTGTATATTAATATTGCCATTAGAAATTATTTAATTTCCTTACCCTAATACTTATCCTAAATTTTGGTTACAGTATGAACTATCTACGAGGAATCTACCTTTTCAATTTTAAACTACATATGTTTACGAATTTTGTCAACATTTAAACTTTAATCCTTATAAAAAAAATCACGAGCCAAAAAATCAAAAAAAAAATAAACAGTTTTTTTATAGATATTTTAAGCTAAAATTTGGACTAAATTAGATGAAACATAAACGAAGAACAAATAACAATATTTTAGTTATTTTGTTTAATTTAAAATTATTAATTTGAAACTTTTAAAGTTTATTACCTATTATATTTATAATATTATATTATTAATATAATATAATATTAATATTATTATTATAATATTATAATATTGAAATATATTTCAGTAGGTATCTTTACTTTTGAGTTATGATAATCCTTTTTTGTGTTACCTACCCTCCCGATTATTTTGAGAAATGAGAAGTACCTATGTATTACTGTATCTAGCATTAATTATTATACATTGCTCACTACAATCAAAAACACGTTATACGAGAAACGAGAATTGACGATTAATAGACAGATTAAATTAAACTATGTTTTATCGAAAATTAATAAGTACCTACCTACATATTAATACATAGATATATATAGAAGTGACACTTATCCCTCCATTCTTATCTTTTGATTTCATGGCGGAATGATTAATGTTGTAAAATTGGTGGTAACTATGCTCTATTTAGAATAAGAGCACACCAGCAGCCACAGTCAAAACTGGTTTTTCTAAGTAAATCTGGTGTGCTCTTATTCTGAATAGAGTATAGTAACACAGAATCAGGGACGGTATTTATTTTCGTTATCTCACCAGTGTTTGCGCTGCGGCCGAACTGATTGTAGTGACAGTACAATGACAAATTCCCATATTATAACATTTTTATTGGCATAAAGAATACAATATTATGATGGTCAGAAATCGAAACCAATAATATAACTTATAAGCCATAGAATCCAACATATATAGGTAAAAATATATAATGTATATTGAAATTTACACAAATCTACGTAACCTATAACTATACCTATAAGGTTTTTTTATTATTATTGAAACTTTGTAATAGTAGGTACATGATAGTTACTTATTTAAACATTTACAAAATAAATGAACAGAAGTTTTAATATTTTAACTTATAAGTTATATGACTATTGAATTGGTGTACTCTTTAATAAATAATAATTCATTTTCGTTTTGTACCTACTCTTTAAATATCCTAGTTCTAAATAATACCAACTTTAGCAATAATACCTACTTCAATAATAATTAGATATTAGGTAATTAAACTTATAGATGTGGGTATAGGCGCAACTTGAAGGGTGTTTGCCCCCCCCCCCCCTGGAAAAATATCTACTTACCAAAAAACAATCATTTTTTGAAATCACTATTAACATATGAAACAAGGTGTATTGATAAGGTGTAGTCACTCTGAACCCCTATACGTATAAACTCTTGATTGAAATTTTTACCACAGTTCCTATAGACACCAGAGTGCGCTTCCTGTCCTATGAAGGCCTTTTTCATACTGTTAAATGCAAAATGCTTTAAAACTATGAATTCAAATTTATTTTTTTTGGAGTTAGCATCTAATAATTTTAATTTACATTTGTATTTTTGTTTAAATATTTTTTATCAGTAGACATCATTATAAAATATTATGATGTATAATTTAGTCACTTCTTGGGATATTTGAACCTAATTTAATTTTTGAATATGTATATAATACATATTATACATATTTAGATATATTACAGTATAATCTAGGACAGTGCTTCTCATTTTTTTTTTGTCGTGTGATCCCCTAAATTTAATGTAAAACTGTCAAGGCCCCTTAATCAAATCATAAATTATTTTTTCTTAATTATATACAAAAATTACATGTACCTACTATTTCACACAGATAAATTATTAAAATTATAGTAAATTAATGTTTTTAGTATATTTTTTTCTTAAGCCTAAAGAAAATAGTTTAAATAAAATAGCCATGCCCAGTATATAGTCATGCCTCCAGCTTGAGAGCACTGATATATGATGACCATATAA
>NW_021770969.1:77034-80263 GCF_005508785.2 Acyrthosiphon pisum | reverse complement strand
TTAGAGAGGCCTTAAGATGGCTCAGAGTGGTCTAAGCCCCCTCTGGCCCTCCCTTTTCATGTCCATGTAATTATGAATTATTATTTGTCAATTATAACACTCTGAAATAATTATGCATGATAATTTAGTGAATTACCAATAGGTAACTCTTACATTTTTCATATATTTTTTTGGAATAGGTAGGAAATTTAAAAATGACAATATTTAATAATATTAATGACTGTATTTGATAAAAAGAAATTATTTAAATACATGCATACAAATAATTTAGTTCAAAAAAGTAATTATACAATGAAAAATTTTTAATTTTATTCCTTAAACCATAATATATTTTCAATTTTCTATGGCTTTGGTGTACAAAAGCGTTCGTTTTTCGGCCTCTTTAGGACATACAGCGCTCCCGGTGGTGACGACTGTCTGTGGTAAAATTTTCAATCAAGTTTTCAAACAAGTGACGACACCTTATCAATACACCTTGATATGAAATAAGTATAAAAATATACCACATACACGTTTGTTATCGTATAGGTCAGGTAGGTACACTGTACAATCAGGTATAGAGTAGGTTAGGTGTAAGCATGACAAAATATATATATTATATATATATATATATATTTTGTCATGGGTGTAAGTACGTAAGAGTAATCGCAGATAATTTGAAGTAAACCCATAAACATCACATACCTACTACAAATATTTTATCAGACAACTTAAATGCCAATGGGGGTGAAATAGTGTATATAGGTGTGGGCACTGGGCAGTTTTGTACTCTTGTTATAACTTATAAGTAGGTATTAGAAATTCAAATAGGTACTTGTATTTAAATACTTTTTGACAAGTGTATTTTAAATAGGTACTTTCAAAATACCTACTTTTACTTTGTATTTTATTCTAGAATAGGGTACTAAATACTTTTTTACTCTTTACCGTCGTATTTCAGCAAAAAATATTTTAGTCTTTAAAATAATATTTTATAAATATATAATGCTTCTAAGAATTTTTAAAACTTCATTAAATACGCAGATGACGCAATACCTAAAATGCATAATATCTACCTGTCTGAAATTTAACTTCACAATATAATAGTTACCTATAGATGTGTTACATCTGAAATTATTGAGCTAATTAAAATTTAAATAGGTAGGCAAGTATTCTGAATTCATTTAAAAAGTGTTCTTAACAAGACTGGTATAGTGGGAGACGAAAGTTATAATTGCCTGTTAGTATAGGAAATAAATATTATTTACTTTCCGTGATTATAACTCCTCCAGTAAAAATCGACAGGCAGTAAGTATCGTCTGTTAGTATAGAAAATACTACCGATAATTACAATTTACTCCCAATTCTAAATAGTGCACTAAATTATTTTAATTTTTAATATTTAAGATATAAATACTAATGTACATTTCATGACTTTTAAATGAATGTAGAAAAGTTTTACAGACAGAACTTAGACAGAAATTTGACTACTTATTTAATCTGAAAATTAACTATTTTTTTTTTCTGTACCTATTGGTTAAGACTTAAATCGTATATTTATTATAAAAATCATTTAAAAATATGTGCAAATTTAAAGATAAAATTTTAAATTTAAATTTAGAAAAAAATTAAAAATGCTCTAAAAATCTTTAAATGCAAAACATTACCTTAAAATTTATATTTTAAATCGTCAAAAAATATAATGTAGGTATGTTATAAAACGATTATCGCAATAAACCCAACCTCAATCAAAATTTGAATTTTAAATGCTTATAAAAAAAAAGTGTGCCTATGTTATTTTAATATTTTTTAACTGCTATTGTAACAATACGTATATTAGGAATCTTGTAATATATTAATATTTATTTTTAATATTTTTAAGCTTTTTCACCCAACAAATAAAGTTTTATTGACATTCGTAGAAAAAAAGATTATAGTGCAATTAGAAACTGAAAATGTCTCTAAACAGTTTAAAACAGATGAAAATATTTTGAAAATATTATTATGTATAGAAAGTGCGAAGATAAGCAACCAGTAAAAATTTCATGTTATACGTTCATTTGTTTTAGAGTTACATCAAAAACCAAAATCGATTTTGTCGAAAACTTCCAGTTTTCCCTTAATTTTTATGTTGTTTTTCCCGGCGCTTTTGAAAACTATTTGGTAATTTTAAATTTTGACCTTCCGAATGCACCAACCAGGGGCGGACTGGCCAGGGCGGAAAGGCGGAGAAGTCCACCTGGGCCGGTCAATTTAGGGGCCTCTAAATTTATATTATGATTTTGTGATATTATGGTAAATCTTTAATCTGTCGCCTATCATGCAGTCTATTATTTTAGTTTCATATACGCTATAGTCATATAATATCCTTTATCACTCAGTTATCAACTCAGTGCGTTGGCAATGAGTATATTATTAGCTATTATTAGCTCTTGGTATCTACTTATTGTTATTGTACCGGCCTCCGCCCTCCACCCGACAGGCAATACACATACACACATGCATATTACACAAAATCGCGTGCCGCGTGGATATACTACAGTAATCCGGCTAAATATAATTTTCGTTTATGACCTGATCTACAAACAGTTTAACAGTCATTACAAAATGTACCATGAAACTTAAAATATACTCAGTCACTCAGAAAATTGTGTTTAATATTTACTGATTTTGAATATTGCCGTTGCAATGGATACAACCAAAAATGTGAAAAAACGATTAGGCGGGGCTGCTAAAGAGCGTGAAAGAAAAAAGAAAAAATTGAACGAAGCTGCAAAAACCTGCCAAAACATAACTTTTTTTATTAATAACAAAGCTCTTAAAAATCAAACACATAATGATTTCGATATTACTTCTTATACGGTAAGTTTGTATTTTTTGCGTCAACAACATTTGGAATTATTTATTATAATTTATTTACATTTTCATAAAATTTTATTTATATTCATTATTCATAATTGTACCTATTTATTGATAATTACTAATAGGAACATGAACATGAGACAAATAAGGATGATAATGTAGTTAACGAAGAACGAGAAACTTATCAAGTAAGCATATTAATGAATAATTTATATTAGTAAGTAATATTATTTTACCTAAAAATTACAAAATATTTAAAAAAAATAGTATAAAATATGACACACTACATGTGTCTAGTACATACCTAGTAGTAAATTGCAATTTGAAAAATTTTATTAATTTTAGGAAGTGAGTATCTCTGAACATGAGCCAAATAAGGATGATAATG
>NW_021770969.1:52728-76984 GCF_005508785.2 Acyrthosiphon pisum | reverse complement strand
TATTATTATTATCTGATAAACCTTGGCCCGGTATTTCGTTTTATTTTTCTATGTAGAGTACCTACCGATTATAGTGTACACCTATTTATTATTATAGTTATTATTTTATGTACGCCGGTAACCACATAGGTGCCGTGCTGGTACCCTGCGATTGTGCAGTTTTTGAATTATTATTATTATGTACCTATTTGTTGTTTTTTTTTAAAGGTGACCTTTTTTGTTGCGGCCAAGTTTTTATGCCCGTGGGCTTTTCTTGGCCATAAATTAATTATTCATTTTTATAACTATTATTAAAATCAATATACTTTCCTACCACCCATCAATTGTATGTACTTATTGCTTTTTCCCTATTTACATTATTATATTATTACAAATCCCACACGCTCCGATTTCCGAATCTCGGCTATGGGTTGGCGACCTTCCCACTAAAGTGATTCGTCAACGTACGCTCCACGCCGAATCTGGGTAAGCCATCGTGTGAGACGTTACAACATTTATTTAATATATATTATTTGAATATAAATATTAAATTTAAATAATTTTTTAACATTAATTAACTATATATTTTAATTTAAAATAAAATATTTGTTTTTCCATACAAATTAATTATTAAAAATAATTAAATTATAGATGTTGACTTCCCAACATTAAATAATTATTTATCCTGGTATGTTTAATACAGTATACATTTTAACTTTTAAAAAATCTTAAATTTTTATTGAAAATTAAATATGTTTATATAAATGTTAATTAAAAATTATGCAATGTTTTGATACTAAACATAATAAATAAAATATATATTCAATATTGTATCAACTTTTAAATTAAATATTTGTATTCAAATTAAAATCAAACATATATTCAATATTGATGATTGACAAATGCTGTGTGGGTTGTAGATGGGTAAAAAAAAGGTAAAAAAAGGTAAAAGTACCTTAAAGAAAAAAAAATAAACACGATTGCGTATGAAATTGTATGCGACGTTGTCAAATTTACTATTTCATTGTATATAAAATAAATAATAATATAATATAATATATAATAAATATCGAATACATTTAGTTCTATAATAATTCATAAGAAAAAAAATTAATAATAGAATAATAAATTAAATGAGGTTAACTAAATAATAAAAAAAAGTAATTAATAAATAAATAAATCGTCAATTATTGTTTTAATAAAATTATCGTAAATAGATTGTTTAAAAATCCTTAAATTTGGAATCCTTGACATCTATAACCTACTACTTTTAAATACTGAATAACATTTTTATGAATTTTATACTCATCATAATCCTTTATTGTATTTTGAATCCTGTTCAAGTCTTTTTTTGCCATTTTCTTTACTCTCCCATTATTAACTGATTGTATAATCGATCTGGTTTGCATTTGAGTTTCTTTCAATATTTGAATAACAACATGTGTTGGAGGATGAGCACTGTGGAATCAGGGGCGGACTGGCCAGGGCGGAAAGGCGGAGAAGTCCACCTGGGCCGGTCAATTTAGGGGTCTCTAAATTTATATTATGATTTTGTGATATTATGGTAAATCTTTAATCTGTCGCCTATCATGCAGTCTATTATTTTAGTTTCATATACGCTATAGTCATATAATATCCTTTATCACTCAGTTATCAACTCAGTGCGTTGGCAATGAGTATATTATTAGCTATTATTAGCTCTTGGTATCTACTTATTGTTATCCCTGATTTTGAATATTGCCGTTGCAATGGATACAACCAAAAATGTGAAAAAACGATTAGGCGGGGCTGCTAAAGAGCGTGAAAGAAAAAATAAAAAATTGAACGAAGCTGCAAAAACCTGCCAAAACATAACTTTTTTTATTAATAACAAAGCTCTTAAAAATCAAACACATAATGATTTCGATATTACTTCTTATACGGTAAGTTTGTATTTTTTGCGTCAACAACATTTGGAATTATTTATTATAATTTATTTACATTTTCATAAAATTTTATTTATATTCATTATTCATAATTGTACCTATTTATTGATAATTACTAATAGGAACATGAACATGAGCCAAATAAGGATGATAATGTAGTTAACGAAGAACGAGAACCTTATCAAGTAAGCATATTAATGAATAATTTATATTAGTAGGTAATAGGTACTAATTAGAGTATTAGACTGAATACAATTGTAATAAAAAATAATCATATTTTGTTTGTATACCTGCTATCATTGATTAGGTATAATTAAAACTGACATACTATTAGTAACTATTTATAATAAATTATTTTACCTTAAAACTACAAAATATTTTTAAAAAACAATATAAATGACACATTACATGTGCCTAGTACATAGTAGTAAATTGTAATTTGAAAATGTTATTCATTTTAGGAATTGAGCATCTCTGAACACGAGACAAATAAGGATGATAATGTAGTTAACGAAGAACCTTATCAAGTAAGTTTATATTATATTATACTATAGTATGTACTACATTTATTAAGTAGTGAATAGTGAATTATAATCTGTAGATTAGAAATTTTATGATTAAATGTTTTTAATAGGAGACTAGAAACAGCATAGACGATGAACGTCATACTAATAATTTTAAACTTCCTAAAAACTCTGATATCAAGCAAAAATTGCAGTTTATTAAAGACCGTACCATACAACCTACAATACATAAATTTTCTAATTTACATTTGGACATTCAAAAATTACACACAAGAATTATGCCCAATGGACTGGAAGTTTCTAGAAATTGGTTATCCTTCCACGTTGAAAATAAAAAATTATTGGCTATCTACTGTCCCATCTGCATAGTATTTTCCGCATCTCAATCACCCTTTTCTTCAGGATACACAAAATGCACTCATATTCATATTGCTATAAAAAAAACATGAATGTAGTGTAGCTCATAATAATGCCGTTCAGAACTACCTACGTGCTTCTACAGAAAATTCCATTGAATTTAGTATAAATAGAGATCTAATGCGATTGAAAAAAACTCAAACTGAAGAAAATATTCATGTTATAAAACAAATATTTGAGATTATCAAATTTCTTGGGAAACAAAGTTTACGATTTAGAGGATCTGGAAATTCTGAAAGCCTTTATCATCTAGGTAGAACTAGTGACAATAATACGAATAGAGGAAATTTTCTCGAACTAGTCCAGTTTACAGCAAAAAGAGATCCTATTTTACAGAAGCATCTAAGTTCATCTATAAAAAATAGTGAACGTCGAAAGTATAAGCAGGAATATAATTCAAAGCACTCAAGAGGTCGAGGTTCACTTGTAACATTTTTATCAAAAACCACAATCAATAAAATAATTGATTCAATCCTAAATTCTATTAGAGATAAAATAAAACAAGAAGTAAGTGATCAGAAGTTTAGTATTCAAGTTGATAGCACACAGGATGTTGGAGTTTTTGATCAAGCGGCTATCTGTATTCGATACATATTTAATGGAAATGTTACTGAACGACTATTTGCACTTGTAAAAGTAACAGATTCTTCAGGTGAAGGGTATTATAATATGTTGAAAAGCCTTTTTATAAAACATAATTTGCATTTTACCAATGTGGTTGGAGAAGCGTTTGACGGTGCATCGAATATGAGGGGAGAATTTTCAGGTTTACAGTCCAGAATAAAAGAACAAAATCCAAAAAGTATATACATTTGGTGTTATAGCCACGTACTCAACTTGTGCATTTGTGATACATGTCAAAATATTAATGCTAAAAACTTATTTGGCTTGTTAAACAGACTGTCGACTTTTTTTAGAGAATCATACGCATGAACGTTTGGATAGAACAAAATAACACCAATACTGGAACAAACAAAATGAAAAGACTTCAAAAAATTGGAGACAACAATACAAAGTGGTGGTCTAGAGAAAAGGCACTTTTTTGGGTATTTGACGGCGATGAACCTCTATTTTCAACTATAATTTGTGCATTACATTTTGTCAGCAACTCTCCAAAATTTGAAGCTAGAATTTGTTCAGAGGCTTCTTCTTTACTGGAAAAATTATGTTGTTTTAAAATTGTACTTACTTCTCATATATTTATCCGTATTTTTAAAATTGTTGGTCCAACTTCAAGATATCTCCAAACAAAAGGCTTAGATTTATTAACTGCATGGAATATGATAAAGTCTGTTAAATCAGAAATTTCAAAAATAGATTTTGAAAGTGTTTATGACGAAGCTTATTTATTTTCAAAAAAAATGAACAAACAATTTTCCAATTTACACCTTCCTGAAGAGATCATTGTTGAAGATCAACTGCCAGCCTCTAGAGTATGTAGAAAAAAAAGATTATATGATGAAGTATGTGAAGACCAAGTTCTAACTAACCCAAAGGAAAAGTTCAGAGTAGACACTTATAGAGTAATAATTGATCAAATATTAAGCAGCCTAAATCAAAGGTTTTCAAACAATAGCAATTTAATTGCAGATATCCAGTATTTAATTCCAAAGAATTTTAACCTTATTGAAAATATGCCAAATGATGCTTTAACGCATATAGCTGACCTAATTAATATTAAAAAAGAAGATTTAAAAATGGAGTTACAAAATTTTTCTATAATTTATCCTAATTTAACAACATCAGTTTTGGAAAGAACTAAATATATATACAAAAACAGCACAACAAATATTAACAACAGTGAGAAGTCTAGTGATGAATCATCAGCAGAAGTTAGTGATGGAGAAAATATGATTTCTGATGTATTTTGTAAGTCAAATTTAAATTAATTTAGTTTTTTTGCTTGTAAAATGTAATTAATTAATATTTAATTTGTTGATTAATTGATTTCAGGTAATACAAATAAATGCAAATTATCCGAATTTGATGAAATCCACAGTAAGCAGAGCTGCTTAATTTGTGTATATAAAATACTATATTCTCTAATCATGCATGTTTCTGCATACAGTAATTTATGCACGGCATATGAATATTTTTTAACATTGTCTGTAACCGAAGTTAACTGCGAGAGAACATTCAGCAAACTTAAAATTATAAAATCCCGTCTTCGTTCCAGCTTAAGTCAAGAAAACTTAGAAGCTCTTATTATCATGTCAGTAGAGAGGCAACTACTTGAAGACATAGAAATATCTGAAGTTATAGAGTACCTGAAAAACAGCTCCAGTTTAATGTACAAAATGTTATCTTAAATTGATATTATATTATGATGTTAAGTTTTATCAAATTGAATGACATTTTTTTTCACCTACCCACATTAATTTATCTTCCTCATATTAAAGTAATAATTAAATTGTTTTACTATTTGTCCATACAAGGAATTATCATTTATTTTATATTACAAACAATAGCGTAAGTATAAACATGGCTAAAATTATTACTAATACTACTATTTAGGTGTGATTACTATATTCAAATTAGGAAAAGTTGGGAAACTTACATGTTTTTTGGGTAGGGAGGGGGGGGGGGGTAGCGCGACAGCATCATCATATTTATGACTATGACAATAAAGATATTGTTATTATTATAATACTTTTGGGCCGGTATATTTCATCTCCACCTGGGCCGATATACTCCCAGTCCGCCCCTGGCACCAACTAGATTCACTTTCCATCGAACAAGATACTGCTGAAGAAAATCGAAGGAGTTTTACGACCCCAAACGGTTGACAGACACAAAAATAATAAAAATAAAAAATACACATCATTGTAAAATCAATACATTCATCGCTCTGCTCAGAATCTAAAATTTAAAACGATTCTCATAAATAGTCAATACTGTAACCAAAAAAATCTAAAAAATTTATAGACATACTGTTATTTTTTACTGACATTTTAAGTTCAAATTTGAACAATTACATGTTAAAACAAAGAATATCGATTTTACTTATTTTGTTGTAATTTAAAAATATTATTCGTGGGTACTTGAGGCTACTTGAATAGGTAGGTTTCTACATTATTTAATTATTATATTGAATGGAATATACACACAATATTTTCAAATGCAATTTTTTTTGCAAGAATTAATTTAACCTACTAACTTACTAAGACCTAATAGTATATTGTAAAATAAATTGCTCAATAATTATCACAATAATATCATAAAATTTACTTGTTAATATTATAGGCTGACAGACCAGGTCTGCGCTCAGAATCATTTTTCCTATACATTGATTATTGAATTCAAATTTAACACCTCCATTACAAGGATTCTCTAGACACCTAATTATGTTAAGGCTGGACATTAACGTGTTAAAATTTAAAATTAAGTTAATTAACTCGTTGCTTTTTTTTCTGGTGGGACATTTATGTATAGCTACTCGATCACCCACTAATTTGCTTATATCATATATTCAAAAATGTTTTGGGTATATATGCTATATTTTTAAATAATCAAAAAAAAAAAAAAAATTAAATAATTAATTAATAAAATGTCTTTATTTACTTACTTATTTTTAACATAACGGAATCCAAAGTAGGTATGAGGTATAACCTAAAGTACTTATAAATTTTTTTTTTTTTCTTCAGCTTAGCGGTCCATTCAGGACCATCGCTGCCATCAAAATCTCTCTCCACCTCTCTTTCTGATATGCTGTTTCAAAAGCTGCGTCCTGGTCTATCTTTCTATATCTTTCTATAACTTATAAATTATGAGTTATAATATGTTTTATTGTTTTATATAAACTTGTAATAAGGTCATATGACTGATGACATACGAATCACGAATGTGTTATATTAAATAGGTACATTCATATTTTATGTTCATTGCAATTAAAAAAATACAGAGGACTTTTTAAGTATCTAAATAGCAACAAATTGATATTACTTATGAAAATAAAAACCAATATATGCAATTTATTATGTTAGAATTTTTTATTTTATTTTATTATTATGATTATAATATCTAAATATAATAGTTAAAAATGTTTTAAGAATAATATCAAATATTTTTTATGTACCTTATTTAAGAAAATGTTTAATCACATGACAAATGTAAGTACATCAATTCATAATGAATAATGATGTACAAAAATTATAATTATGTTTCTTTTACTTACCTACATTTCATAAAATATATAGACTAAAGTAATTGTTTTTAGTAATGAACAGATGAATTTGTTTGAATTTCAAAACATATTTTATTGAAATATTGTAATATTTTTTTTTCCTTATTAGACAAATAATTTATTTTATTTATTCCTTAATTTTTTTAATAGATAATGACAAATATATTAAATAAGCTAAATATTGATATTTTACACAATATCTTTTTATAGTGTTTATACCAAACAGTAAATGATTGAAAATTGTATAATATTAAAAAAGTATACAAAAATTTATAAAACTGCACCAATATCAGTAGGAATAATATTTGTTTTAAATAAAAACTTGTGATTACCTACCCAATATTTAACTATTAAATTTCAAATTTTTAATTCAATACATTTTTAAATTAATATTTGCATAGTAGTTAACTTAAAACACAAATCATCGAAAATACAAAAGTATTTGCATAAATTAAAATTTTTTAAAAAGTATATTTCATATATTCTTTGATTTAGCACTTTTAAAAATAATGTTTTATGATTTTATTATATCATACATATGACCGTGGCGTAGCCAGGATTTTTTTCAGGGGTGGTGGGGGGGCTGATCAACTTTCACACTTTTACACATTAAATACATACTAGCACAGATAGATAGCCGAAAAGTGTTAATACTTATAGGTACAGTGGAGTGCTCATGGGGGGAAGTTAGGGGTTATATCACCCCCTATTGTCTTTTTTTGCTGACCTACAGAAAATCACTTATTAGTTATTACAGCTGTTTAGAGTCATTAATTTTTTCTTAATTATTAATTTTATTCGTTGAGTCAACAAGCTTGAAATTTAATACGAGGCTCTTAATATATTCTTACAATAGCAGTTGAAAAATATACAAATACAGTCACAATTTTTTTTTATAAGCATTTAGTTCGAATTTTGACCAATTATGAAAAAATCACAAAAATGTGCATATTATTTTGAGTTAGAAATTCATAAAAAATTTTATTTTTAAATCTAACTATCTAAGATTTGATAATTTAATACAAGATTTCTCATAAGTTTGTCTACCTTAATTTAAAAAAAAAATGTTTACCGGAAAGTCAAATTACATTTTAATGAGCGTTTGAAGTTCAAATTTTAACACCATTGGATATTCACTTGATTTCTCATGTAGCGATTTTCTTATATTGTATTTCTTTTTTATATAATATATAACAATACATTTTTATTTGTTTGGTAAAAAAGCATGAATATATAATACACGGCCTCTAATATAATTTTACAATAGCAGTTGAAAAATATTAAAAATACATTGATATGCACAATTTTTTTTTTTTATAAATATTTAAAGTTTTAATTTTGACAAAATTTTTCAAACTTAAAATTTGAAATGCGGGTAAGTGGATGTCACTCTGCTGTATAGTAGGTTACAAGTGGGTCAATGTATAATGGATTGTATTAAACTTAAATTCAATGATATATGATAATTTATATCCAGGATAAAAAAAAAAAAAAAAAAAACCATTGTAAAACCATTAGCTTCTAAAATGATTTAGTAGTTAAAAATGTACCTATATATATTGATAACAACAATATAAATATAATATACAGTATCCTAGGCTGCCAAACCGTCTCTGCTCAGAACCGTTTTTTGCACACATGATATATATCATTGAATTTAAATTATAGCCTACTGTACAGCAGAGCGACTTCCACTTATCCGCTTTCTTATGTTTATTAAAAAGAAAAAATGGTGTCCCCCCATTTAAAATTCCTGGGCACGCCACTGTATATGTAGTACATTCTTAAATATTTTAAATACAATTTAAGAATCTTTGAGCGACTATCATAGACCATTACGCCACTGTAATATAAAACTAAAATTAACAATAATGACTAAAGTCGTACAACTAATATGATAAATAATGCAGTAATCCTATTAATTTGTTATGAGTCTGTCTATATTTTATTCTTGTAATAGCCAGTGTATTTTTTTTTTAAGAATCTTAAAAGAATGGCTCTGTATAATTTCTAATGGTAGTATATTGTAAATTTTTGGACCAATATAATATAAGTATGCGGATTGTGTTAATTTTTTGTGCATAGTTGGCACTTTTATATTAGATATTTGTCTAGTATTATGTCAGTGTAAAAAGTAAATCAAGGTTATTTTTAATTATGTGAAGTACCGACGCTTTAAAAAATATTTTTTTTATTGGTTGTACATTCATGTCATTGTATAAATATTTTGTCTTTTTTTAGGATAATTTTTAGTATTTTATTTAGTATTTTTTTTAATGGATCTATAGTTGTATCATACATACCTCCCCATATAGAAATACCATAACTATATAACAGTATGTTTTTATTTTAAATTACCAAATTAAAATTATACATAATTAGACTTAGTAACACATACACTTATATATTTTAATAAATTATAGTTACCCAAATTCAAATGTACATTAGTAACAGTATACAAAACAAAATGTCTAAAAATTATGCTATATACAAATTAGTTTTACACTCATTTATTATATTACATAATTAACACATGTCATTCATCCATAGGAATGGCGTTTAAGAATAAGGTATTGTTGACATCCCTTAATAACTTACCATATGAAGAGTATCGGCGGTTATTAACAAACTTTAATAATGAAGATTATTGTACTTCGCTTCCAGTGAAACCTGTGCCAGGAGATGTGATTTTGTATCACAATAGGAGTAAGCCAATGGATTGGAAAAGTGACCAGTTTCGTTGGCGTGAATACGGTAGGAAGAAAATTCCTAAAGCTGATCCATATCTCCAATGTATTTATTACAAATCTTTTGTTGTTGATAAAAAGTTTACAAAAATGGCATATTCATTATTGAACGAAGGTAAATTAGCTTCTACGACCATTATTCACTATTTTGGATGTACTGATGGTATCATTGACACACCTCATGGAAACATGAATATTAAACCTGAAAATGACAATTTTAGACCACATGTTATGACAGCTAAATCTCAACTTCAGTGTCAAAAAGATAATTTAGTTTGCCCACCTAAACAGTTATATAGGAAACAAGTGACACTAGTTGCAGATGTACACCCAGCTCAGGAACCAGTAATGGCACCGAGGAATTATAAACAGTGTGCAAACACTGTAGCTATGGAAAGACAAAGACGCATGCTGTCAAGTGATGATGTATTTGGGTTATACATATTACACGAGGAAGTGCCAAACTTTATTCAAAACATGCAACTTATTCCAAACTTTGTTGTGGTTTTGATGACTGAAAATATGGCTGAACTTTTTACAACTATTAGTCATTTACCTGAATTAGTCTTGCATTATGACACCACTTTCAATATCGGAGATTTTTACCTGTCAATACTGATTTTTAAGCATCCATTATTTGAAAGCAAACCAGTTATACCATTGGCATATCTTATGCATCATACAAAAAAGTACGAAGTTCATAAAATTTTTTTTGAAACTGTTTTATTAAGATGTAATGCACTTGGGTCCAAAGGTTTAAAGATTGTAACTGACCGAGAAGCAGCAATCAAAAAGGCAATTAAAACAGTGCTTCCAGATATAAAACTGTTTTTTTGTTGGAATCATTTACAGCGAGATATTGGATTCTGGCTGAAAAATAAATCAAATTCAGAGAAAAGTGATGAAATAATTTATAAAAACAATATTTGGGACTTACTAGACAGTGAAAGTGAAACAGAATTCTGTAAGAAACTTGAACAAATGTCTACTGTATGGAGTGCAGAATTTTTAAATTATTTTAACAAGCATTTGAAAGAAGACTTGTTAAGTAGTGGCAAGTGGATTCTTCAGCACCCAAATATAAATATATATGAAGATAGAAGCGGAATAACAAACAATCCTTCGGAAAGCTTCAATGCGGTTTTAAAACGTATATTTACTTCAGAAGTAAAAGCACAAATTTGCGCAATTTCCATTTATCAGTTGTATCTTCACTATGAAAAAGAAATAATTCGTGGACTTAGTAAGCTAGGTGAATATAAACTGAGTGATAAATATTGTATCGAATTCTACATACCACCAAAAGATTCCGTGTATGAAAAACCATTAATTAACTTAGACCAAGTTCCATATTGCTTCAAAAACAAAGAAATAAATCAAGATGTTTCTGATGAAGAACGAGATTACAGTATATTTTCCTTGGCAAAATTATTTGTAATCCAAAATAGAGTAAAACATTTACCTAAACTCCAATGTTTCGCAGTCAGGGGAGAAAGTGATGATTACTTGGTGAAGTTGTATTCTGAAAAAAATGACACATGTACATGTCATCTGAGAAAAAAATGTCATCATATTAAAGCTGTAAGAATGTCTATTAATTATATGGACATTGAACAAGACAGAGCAAAGTTACATACTTTATTAAGGAAATCTAGAGGTTTTCTAACTGGTAGGAAAAAAGTTCCAAAGAATGTAGCAGTTGTTGACGCAGCAGATGACTCTGAGTTATTTCATGCAGAAAAAGACACCAATAAATCTTCTGTTAAGTCTTTCATGATTGTAGGTGTGGGAACGGTTTGAGTAGAACTTATAAATACAAACAACACAACTTTGTTTAACGTTGACTTATAGTTTATTAGTTCATTGACAGGTACACGGCGATTATATATTCGCGGACAGTTAAACGACGTGTTCCTAAGACGACGGTTCGGCTAAAGCTGCTGACCCCGCCGTCGCTAGCCGCCGCCGGCGACGGCCAGACCGGTTTTCAGCCGCGATCTCGCGGACGTCGATGGAGACACCGCGGTCGCTGCGATAACGACCGCGACATGATTCCAACAGCAACAAACAGCGATTCTGTTAAAAGGCGTTTCATACAAAAACCGCAAGATATTGAAATAACCCCAACTAAAATATGCAGAACTCACAACTCCAAAACGTTATAATGATGATATAATAGATACTATTCAATTGAGCTCCATATGTGGTAATGTTGTTGATAGTGAAATACCTGTGGAAAAACAAATAATTATATGTGATGATGGACATACGTTTCCGAAAACTCACACAGATGTTCCATCTTTATCAATTAATAATAAGTTGCCCTATATTATACAACAAGATACATTTGAGATGAAGTACGATAAACTGCATACATTCAGAGTTTGCGGTCGGGATGTCAATAAGAAACATCTTGAGCCATTGTATCATACAGAACATAGTGTTAAAGATAATACTGAATTATATTTATACGGTTCAGTCATTGGGGTTTATTTGTCAATATTATGCCATGAAGAAAACAACAATGAAAAATCTGTTACATTCTTTACATGTGATGACATGATTTTAAGCCACTATCATGAATCTGAAACAGCCTTATTAAAAGTTGGATTGAGAGAATTTTTAACATACCGTGTGCCTGAGTATGACATAATTTTATTACCTGTTTGCAAGTTCAATCACTGCTATCTTATTGTTGTTTTCATAAAATTGTATATTATTATGTTTCTTGATAGTAATTTAAATACAGTTAATCGTGATGATATAAAATTCACCATAAAATTATTTAAATTATATCATAATTTTTTTGGTAAGGATTTTGATGAAAAACGCTTTACCATATACGGACCAAAGGTATTCCAACAATTTAATGGTTATGACTGTGGTATATACGCCTGTTTATTTGGAGAGACAATAATTAAAAAAAATAACAACCATCATCAATACCACTTACAATGCAATTTACCTTTTTATAAAATCTTAATCAAAAATAAAATACTTGATCACATGAGAAGAGATACAGAACCACCTATTAGTTATAAATTTGATGAAACAAAGCTGAAAATGTTTCCTTATAAATGTAGTGTTAACATTTCCACTCAAATGACATGTTATGTGCTTCCTGGTAATGAAGATCCAATGGATTATTTAACAAGTATTGCCAATAGTTACTGGAAAGATATATCATTTTGTGATAAAAGTGGATGCCCAGATCCACAGAACCAAAATCCAGATCACTCAACAATTGAATGGGTATATTGCAATATGGGGCATCATTGGTTTCATCTACAGTGTATGGGACTTGATGTTTGTGATATAACAGAAAACTCATACATTTGCCCATCTTGTAGACTGTAATAAGTTTATTTTTTTAATTTTTATCTATAAAACAATTGTAGAGTAGGTTCCAAAAAAGTGATTAGCTTGAACTACTAAATACCAAGGCACATTGTATTAACTTTTTTCATTAAGAAATCACACTATTTTTTATTTTTAAATTTTTTTTTTTGTTAATAATATACCTAATATATTGAAGTAGTTATGTGTGTTATGTCTAATGTTCTGAATTATAACTGCTATATAAAAATATAGCATGAAAATAACTACTAAAAACGATGAATTTTTTTTTTTATACTTTTATCATAGGTTTTTGAATATTTTATTATTTCAATAATTTAAATGACGAAGTAAAACTTTGGTAGGTAGATTACAATTACGGCTATAAAAATTAGATATATTATTTTTTATTAATATACATAGTGAACCTATTAACTTGTTTGTTCATCATATAAAATTAATTAAAATATTTTTGATTTTTGTAATGCATTATAATATATGATTTACATTACTTATTATGTATTTAGGTGTTATTTATTAATTTAGGTATAGTCGACAAAATACTTATATTGACAAGTTCTGAGTTCATAGGTACCTTAAAATATTATAACTTATGGATATTTGTATAGTAAGGTTTACTATAATCTATATTTTATTTCAACTAATTATTTCTTTGTAATTTATTATTTAAATTTAAATTTACCTGTCCCACCACAAAAAAGATTAATCTCAATGAGCTTTTAGTTAGTTTATCACCATAAAAAATATGTAGAATTTATTTTGCAATTCATTACAAATACAATACAGCCAAAAGCACCTGAAATTACCATGATTTATAATTTTGTAGTCAGCTTAACATTTTGAAAATTTGGTTGGAAAAACAAATATATTATACCTATTCCCTATATATTAATTATATTGAGGAAAAATTGTAATTTTTAATATTTATTAAAACTGTATAATACCTGTGGCTGTAAAATTGTGTTCAGGTGACTTATAACTGCAGTTTACGCTTTTACACTAATAACTTACTAGTAAGTAATAATAATAATAACTCGGTACCTATTTAACAATTATTTATTTCCATCAAACAAATTCCATTGGTATGTACAATTAATATTAATGAAATGACAATTCTATATTATACCGTACGTATGAAATTAGGTAATTACCTATAAAATATAACCATGGAATATAAAATCACACCGCGAGAAAGTCGAGAAAAGAGTAGGTAAATTCACAATATTGTATAGCCCGGCTCCCCACAACCCACTCACCGAATCATTTCCAGACCATTCTACCATTGATTATAAAATAAATACTTATCAATGTTTCTACCTTGGCTAACACAGAAACATAATGCACTGGAACATAATTTTCAGGAATAATAAATACAGGGAAGATATTTTAAGGAATGATGGTAAACAGGAAAGTTATTATCAAGAAATATATTTCACAGAAAATTACAATCGGGAAGTAAAAAAATGGAAACATAATTCATAGGAATTATAAACACGGGAAAGGTGTTGTAAGGAATGATAATAAACACGAAAGTTATTATCAGGAAATATATTTCACTGGGAACTAAATATTTGGAAATTGAAATCCAGGAATGATTAATACAGGAAAGGTGTTGTAAGAAATAATAACACACGGAATATTATATTCTGGAAAAATAATTTTGGGAAAATTAAAACCTGTATACATGAATGATATTTTACATCAAATTTTTTATTTGTTAACTATTATTAAGTAGGAAATATCAAATAAGTAATTAATATTTCTTAAAAACTGTATACCTACCTAATAAAGATATTTTATTTAAGATACAATTACGTACATATGAGGGGTTTTGGGTGTTCAACAAATCCCCCCCTTGTAATTTAAATATATAAATATATAAAAATGAAAACAATTTAAAAATATTTTATAGGTTAAACAGGTTGACACATATTTTTTTAACGTAACCCCTGAACCCCGTATCACCTTAGAACTTAATGAAATGACAGGCAAGGTGGATATATATCCACCTTGATGACAGGTATTTTTTTGTTATCGTACAAGTCCGTTAATCATTTTTTTGTATTAGTCAAGGGTTCAAGCTAATGTTAATTTCGAAAATCACTCCTCCTTGGAGATTTTGAATTTGAAATTACTTTGCTTTCTTACACTACAGAATATTATTTAGTTATTACAAGAGTCAAGAAGTCAATGCAAGTTTTTTTAAAGGGTTTAAAAAGGCAGTCTTAAGTTTTAACAATATTTGATGGCGGCGTCGCGGAAGTATTGCGAAAGCTGTCCCCGCGACGCCGTCGGTTGAAACAGAAAAAAAAAAAAGTTTTAACAATATTTAGAGAAAAATAAAATTTTAAATGTTTTATTATTTTTTCCTGTTATAGGTATTGTTTTAGTGCATATGCTCAAATCTGGGCACTAACTAGTTAGAAAGTTATAGTTAAGTTAGAAAATTACTTTTTAAGTTTTAATTCATATCAACTTTGTAACACAAGTTGAATTTAATGTGTAAAATAATCTAACCTAACTCGTGTTAAAAATAATATAACTACTTTTTTTTTTAGTTTTTGTTTTCATTTAAGTAGGTATTGAATTTTTCAATATCTTATTTTGTTTAACTTTCTATATTCTTATAACTGATATTCTAAGAAATTAATGTTATTATCTACCTATTTGAAACATTTGACCAAATTATCAGTTGACAATTGTTCAATTTAATTTTTCATTCATCACCAATAATTCAAGTAAGTTAGTAGTTACCTAGCTACCTACTTACTTTTTTATTTTATTTTTTTATTTTTATTAGCTTCTAGTTTAACTATGATAGCTCAAGTCTACTTACTTAATAATTAACTTATGTAATATTTTACATAAAAAAACAGTTTTTTAAATTAATATTTTTAACTAAAAAAAACTTACTTATAAAAACTTTTACTCTAACTTAAGTTACTATTTCACCAAACTAACTTCTAACTAACTAATTCAGAAACTAACTTATCATCTAACTTAGTTACTTTTTGTATTAAAGTAACTTAACTTTAACTAGTTGAAAAAGTGACTGGCTTGCCTGCCCAGCTTTGCTTATGCCAGGGGCTTAGGTGTAAGAAAGTCATATTGTTAAATTATTATTTAATTCGATCTTACGCTTTATTACCTACTAAAAAGTAAATATTAGTATATTGCAATACCTTATACCTAATATAGTAATAATACCTATTCAGTACATACCTATTGAATAAAAAAAAGGTGGGGAAGTAGGTGTCGATCAGCTGTACATTATGTTCCAAGTGTGGTCGTGTGGATCACTGTAATGGATTGATCAATGAAAACAATTAAAATATCAGCACAGTTAGATGCTATTAAAACTCAACATTTATTTGTAACTAAATATGATAAACTCGGAGAGCTGGTATTTTATAACTCTTTTCTTTAATAACTTTTGTCATCTTTTATAACTCTGGTATTTTATACACTATATCAAGAATTAGACACTTGATTTAATTATTTAAACAAGATATATTAGACTCAGTGGCGCCCAACTCTCCACCAAGTTATGGTTCAAATCACATATGACTAGGTACCACCACCACCACTACTATAGTTACTACCGTTGTGGTTAATTTGGAGAAATAATAATTTTACACACACCTCAATTATTTTTAAATAGCGTAACAGTGAATAATTAATAAATAAAATGCAGACTAATCAAATATTATGTAATTCAGTATATTTTATATTTAGAAATAAATTTAAACATTCCTTTAAATGATAATAATAATAAAATACATTTTTATAGTATTAGTAGGTTAGTACCTATTTATAGGTTATAAACTATATAAGGATGTTTTCTTCAAACTGAACTGCAGTTAGCAAATATATCAATAACTTGACCATTATCAATCTCTATATCTGATTCACATGACATTATTAATAATTGTTCTAAGCGATCCTGTGATATTGTTGTCCTTAATCTATTTTTAACTATTTTTAACTTAGAAAAAGTTCTTTCAGGCGTCGTACTTGCAACAGGTAATGTACATGCAATATGTAAGGCGTCATAAAGGCATGGAAAAACATTTTTTAACCCTGCTTTATGACACACTTGAAGCATATGTAGTAAAGTTCCTAAGTTATTATGTTTGTGTACGTACATCCCTCCTTCATCTTCATTCCAATCTGAATCTGGACTCTCTTCACTTTCATGTTCACTATCATTGTTACTGGTATATTTTTTGCCATGGATATAAGTTTGTTGAAACCCTACTGCATCTTCAAACTCAAAAAATGATCTAGAATATTGTATATACTCTGCCCTCAAATCTTCATAATTTACAAAATTGCAGTATAAATTACAGAATGTTTTAAAAGCGTCTTTAGGTAACATTGTAGGATCTTTTTTAGTTTGTTTTAAATGAGCAGTTGAAAAAAGTGAAATATCTTTTAATAAATGTTGACCTGTTGAATGAAATCTAGTTTCAATTGAGGAAATGGCTGCATCAATTATCATGAAATAAGTGTTGACTTTAAATTCTTGTTTTGGATCTGTAATAACATAGTCAGGATTAAAATCACCTGCCATTAATTTTTTTCTTCTGCAACGTTTCACTGGCAGTGAAGTAAACTCATAGTCAGATTTTTCCATAAAAATAATTGTTTCATTCCAGATATTTTGAAATATTGTGTCTGATCTCATTTTTTTAATGTTATCTAAGACCACTTGTAAACTGTTTACTGCTCCCAATAAATCAATATCGGGTGACTGAAGAATTTTTGTAACCGGATCTAATAATTGAAATATTTTACTGAAACATATAGCCGTCATTATAAATTGTTCTGTTAGTAAAAATTCAATTAATCCATTGGCCTTAGAGCAGATCTTGTAATCAGATGGTTCTGTAACTTTAATATTTTCCAAAGTGTCTATGATTATATCAAAAGTGAACAAAACTGTTTGGAGAACTTTGAAATAAGACATCCATCTAGTGGTATTTACTCTTTTTAATCTTCTTACTCTTTCAGATGGTCTGTTTTCTTTCTGTATATTTTCGTAGTATGCTATTCTTTTTTTGCTAGACGAGATAAAGTTATACAGTTCTTCTACATTACCAAACATATTTACAGCATTAGCAGAACTACTAGCAACTTGAACCACTACAAGGTTCAGACGGTGAGCATAGCACCATGTATAAACAGCAGACGGATTTACTTCTTTTATGAAAGCTTGTAAACCTTCATATTGACCTCGCATATTGCTAGCACCATCGTAACTTTGACCAACAAGTAATGATCTCCAATCTAATTCATTTTCAAGGCAAATATCTTGAAATATTGAAAAAAGCTGACGACCCGTAGTTAATGACGATTCCTTTAGTGCTAATAGTCTTTCACATATTACAGGAGATTTTTAATTCAAACAAACATAACGTACAATGAAAGCTAATTGCTCACGTCTTGAAAAATCAAAAGTTGTATCGATTGAAATACTAAAATATTTAGCTTTTTTAATTTCATCTCTTATATTTGTTTTGATAAATGAGGCTACCGAACTAATGAGCTGATTTTGTCTTCTCCATGATATAAAATTTACTTCACTCTTTCCTTTGGTCTTCAAGTGATTAATATATGCAGCCAATTCTGGTGAAAATTTACTGATTAGTATTGTTAGGTCTTTAAAATTCCCTTTATTTCGTTCATCCCAGCTTTCACGGTGACCACGAAATGGTAATGAATGTTGACTGAGAAACAAAGTTATTGCAATGAGAGCATTTATGATTTCTCTGTTTTCTAATACTTGCTTTCTTTTATTTTCATAAATTTGTGGAAGAATTGGGATACAAGATAATTTCATTTTGACTATAATAGAAGCATTTATATGATTTTCAGTTTTTTCATGCAAACTAATATCCTGTAACCTTTGCCAAGCATGAAACCCATCAACTGTCCATGATCTCTGTTTATTTCTTCCAAAAAACATACAGTATAAACAATACATTCGACTATTGCTTACACTAAAACTTAACCAATCACGATTGATTCGCTCACCACTATGTGAAACTCTATAATACTGATTAGTATTGAACCGATGACCATGTTATTGGGGATAATTTTTCCCTGTAAGTTCATGTTTTTCAGGTTGAAAAGGTCCTCTTCTGATAATGGATATTTTTTCTTCCGGTGTTAAGTTTAGTCCAATTTTAATAAAATGCATAGGGTCTAATGATTTAAGTTCAGTATTAACATTGAGATCTTCATAACCATATATTAATTATAATAAAAATATGGTATAGAAAAAATAAAAATAAAACATTGATGAATAAACTTTTATAAGTTTTAATTATTTATATTTACCTGAATTTTTCCCTGCATATTTAATAGTTGTATTATGATTATCAGCTGTTTCAAATTCATTCATTTCAACTAAAAATTATAATAAATAATATTACAGTTTATAACAGTACATAAAACAAAATACAAATTGATTAACAAACTATACAGTTATTTATATTTACCAATGGGTTCGATTGAATTCAATACGGAATTTTCAACAGTTGTGTTAGGATTATCAGTTGTTTCAGATTCATTCATTTCAACTAAAAATTATAATAAAGAATATTACAGTTTATAACAGTACATAAAACAAAATACAAATTGATTAACAAACTATACAGTTATTTATATTTACCAATGGGTTCGATTGAATTCAATACGGAATTTTTAACAGTTGTGTTAGGATTATCAGTTGTTTCAGATTTATTCATTTCAACTAAAAATTATAATAAAGAATATTACAGTTTATAACAGTACATAAAACAAAATACAAATTGATTAACAAACTATACAGTTATTTATATTTACCTATGTGTTCGATTAAATTCAATGCTGAATTTTCAATAGGTAGTTGTGTGAGGATTATCAGCTGTTTCAGATTCATTCATTTCAACTAAAAATTATAATAAATAATATAACAGTTCATCACAGTACATAAAACAAAATACAAATCGATTAATTAACTATACAATTATTTATATTTACCTATTTGTATAATTATAACTTATAAGCTATGATAGTATGAAATAAAATTATATTACCTACCTATATTTATAAATTATAAATTACTGCACTTACTGTGTTCATTTGTTAAAAAAGAATTATTTATACTAAATATATTTATTAAAATGAATCACAAATGTATAGAAATTATAGAAAAATTACAATATTTATAATAAATTGCAAATATGAAATAAAATTGTATGCAATAACATAAATATATTGTGTATTTAATATTTATTTTATATATGTATAAAATAAAATGGGAAATATGCAAAATTATCTGCTATTATAACGTTAAAGTTTCAAACACATGACTCAAAAACAAATGTGTATTAAATCAGATTTATTCTTTTTAGTTTCTAAAGAAATGTACAAATCTATTGAGTCTCAAGACCCCAGCAGTCAAGCTCCACAGTAATTACTATTTACTATAGTACATTATAATGGATAAAGAATAACGAATGAAACAAAATTATAAGTGATAAAGTAATACATACCATTTGAAGATATTGGCCGAGTACAAACAACAGGAACTTTAAAAAAATTGGTTATACTTGAATTTCCTGAGCAAACCCTTTTTTTTTTACAAGATATAACGTGTCTAGACCAATTGGTTGTGTTTAAACTTAATCGTTTTTTACCACATAAACAGGTATCATCCATTGTATTTATGAGTTATGTTATGACAAATTAAAAATGAAGATGAAGATTCCTTTATGGCTTTATGTAATATAATATTATTTTGTCACTCAACATAAAAAAGTACAATTAACATACAAAATACGTCAAAATATGCTAATAACATAACAGAATAATGAGAAACAGAGAAAGTGAAGACTTATTATAATTATGAAATAAACATCGATAGTAATATTATTGATATGTGAACCTATAAATAACTTACCTACCTATTGGTTTTTAGTTTACTGTTTTCATGTAACAAAAATCTACAGTATCAATTTGGAAATAAACAGTGTTGCCAGCCTGTCGCTATTTGCATTGTATTACAATAATTACGTAAACCAGATTATACTGATTAGTTATTAGTTATTACTTATTAGTTTATTACAATTTACAAATTACAAGTATGTTGTCTATCATGCTCATACTTCATAGTAGAATGATAGATATACCAAGCATATGTGGCTATGTTTGATGTGTCAAGTCTGAGGTTACTCTAATTACCAAGTGCTTAACCACCAGAACCAAGTACCGACCCACCCATGAGGTACCCACCCTAAATTTACCTGGTTCATTTGAACCACTTCAACCCCCTGTTGGGCGCCACTGACTGACAAGATAAAAATAAATTACTAGTAAATAATATTAATATTAATGCGTATTATTATCATTCATCAATGTATACCACAGAGTAATAATAATAATAATATTCTTATGCAAGCTATATATATTATATTGTGAAGTATAGTTTCACTAAAATAAAATATTTTCTTAGCTATGTATATAATAATATATATATTACATACATACAATATAGGTGATCTGCAGTTTGCGTTCAGAATCGTCTTTCGTACAACAACAATGTTTTATTAGTTATTAATTATTATGATTTACATATTTTATTTATAAGTAATTTTATAGTAATAATAAGCTTATAATAAAAAAAAAATGAATTTCAGAATCACCTGATATTAATAATACAATAGAAGAAACTGCAAGTGGTTCTTATAAACCTGAAATTCAGTTTATCGATGATGAAGAAAATGCAATTGTGGAATCAGATACAGATTGTTCGGATGAAGAACCACCCTTTCGTCATTATACTGAGGTAGATGCAGATTCTGTTAAAACTAAATTAGCATTATGGAGCATCAAACATAATATTTCACAGGCTGCAACTTCAGATTTATTAAAAATTATTCAGTCTAGTTACGACCCTTTCATTCCGGGTGATGCTAGAACTTTATTAAAAACTAAAATTTCAAGTTTAAAGGTTCCACTTAAAGAAATGGCACCTGGGCAATACTACCATTTTGGTGTACGCAATGGTATTATACAGAATTATATTGATGACACTATGGATGTAATAAAATTAGTTGTAGGGCCAATCTTGTGTTATATTAGACCCTATTATAATAATGTATTTCCGATTGGGCTATATTGGGGAAATGAGAAACCAAACAACAGCAATGATTTTTTAGACGATTTTTTTAAAGAAATACGAAATTTAATATTAAATGGAATTGAAGTATTAAATAAGTCTGGTGTATTATGTGAAAAAAAAGTAGTTTTGGATGTTTTTTCATGCGATGTTCCTGCAAAATCGTACGTTTTGAAAACTAAAGGTCACGCCGGATACTTTTCATGTTCTCGCTGTATGGTTGAAGGAGATTCTAAAAACCATAGAATATGTTTTCCCGATTTAAATTGTACAAAGAGAACACATGAAAATTTCATTTCAAGGCAAAATGAGGAACACCACACCGATTGCTCTACTCTTTCCATTTTAACTGAAATTCCTGGTATAGATATAATTAAATCATTTTCCCTAGATTATATGCATCTAGTTTGTCTAGGTGTAACTAGAAAATTAATTAACCTATGGTTAAAAGGACCATTGACTAATAGAATCGGTAACAGAAATAGCACTACTCTTAGTATTTTATTAATATCGTTTAAAAAGTGTATGCCTAAAGACTTTCAGCGGAAACCACGAGGTGTTGACGAAGTAAATAGGTGGAAAGCAACCGAGTTTCGGACATTTTTATTGTATTTTGGTCCTATCGTCTTAAAAAACATTATAAACAAACAATGTTATAATAATTTTCTTTGTTTGCATATTAGTATGACATTATTATTGACTCCTAACGTAATGAGTGACCGTTACTTAAATTTTTGTCATAAAATATTAGAATATTTTATTAAAACTTTTGGTAAAATATACGGCATTGAACATATTTCACATAATATTCACGCACTTCAACACATTTGCGATGACTACAAACATTTCGGTCCGTTGGACAATTGCAGTTGTTTCCCATTTGAAAACCATATGTCAACATTAAAAAAGTATGTAAGAAACAGTCATCAGCCACTTCAGCAAGCTGTTAAGAGATATACTGAATATAATAAATATGAAAAAGCAGTTGAAGAATCAGGTATTTATTTTATTTTAAAAAATATTCACTATAATGGGCCTGTTACTACTTCATTATCAAAAACATACACTAATTATAAACAATTTAAGACACTGAAAATAAAAAATACTGAAATTTGTATTAACGAAAAGGATTGTTTTGTACAAAATACTGAAAAACATATATTAAAAGTTGTAAATATTATCGAAACAATAGATGGTGAAGTGATTTTAATAGCGTACCGATTTGATAAATATGAGACATCACTCTATGACAAACCGATTTCAAGTTCCGATCTTGGCATATTTTTGATCAAAAATAATTTGAATTCTGATTTGGTCTATTGTCCGTTTTCAAATATTCGCTGTAAGTGTATTGTTCTAAAGATAAGTGATGAGCAATCAGTAGCTATGCCAATTTTGCACACATTTAAAGAATCTGAATAAACAAATATATTAATATTATAATGAGATTATAATGACTAATATTAGTATACCTATCTGTAATAATATTATATAGGTATTATAGTTTATATAATTATTACTCATTCATTATTATAGTGACATTATATTATTTGTTTCCGATATATTAACTGTAATTATATATTATTTATAAGCAAAAATTAGTAATTAATTAAGTTAAATTCTAATAATTAATACAATCTACATTATGAAGTTATAGAGATTAAAAATGTACAATAGTTTAATAACAATATGTAGTTATGTTAATAAAAAATTAAACAGTAGAATATTTTATTGGACTATACTTTGAATAAACTATCTATAGTCTATGAATAAACCACTGCTTTATTCCTTTCACAGCTTTACCACTTTTAAGCATAAAGTAAATGCCCTATTATATATTGTATAATATATATAGGTACGTATATGACTAAAAAATTACCAAGGTTTGCATTTTTGTACGAGTAAGTATCAATGACGTACATAGTACATATATTTTATTGCTAGGTACCAGGTACGTC